>NW_009734595.1:49287-104060 GCF_000703405.1 Apaloderma vittatum | reverse complement strand
CTTTCCCTATCGCTAAAAGTAAAGAATTTGGTATGAGCAGCTGTTTTACTGCTCTACACCACTAATCGCAAGCTTCTGAAGGCAAGAACTGTGGATTTCTGTGCAGATTGTTCAACAGAAACTGGAAAGATGATTCAATAGCTATTTCATAATAAAGAGTGTTTTCTCTTTTGCTTCTAATGTGCTATATTTCACACCCACAGTCAGTGAAAGCAGAAGGCCTGACATAAGAGTTTCATACTCAAGTCTTACAACGAATACATAGACAACAGCTTTTAGAAAAAACTTTAATTAAGAAAATATGAAGATTAATTTTACAAATTGGAAATACCATATAAAGCTGATAAATCTGCTCTTTGATAGAACAGATGGGAAAGCAATCTAAACTAAGAATCCTCCAAAAAACTCCAGTTTCTCTTTGAAGCTAAGAAATCTCTTAATTCAAATACTTGATCATAAAAGAGACCAAGACAACTCCAAGTTAATAGATTTACAACCTACATAGAATGTAAGGAGTTTGCTATTAATATGAGAATCATATGAAAATTTATCAAATATTATTTGTTTATAATAAAAGATGGAATATATCAAACTGCAAAGGAAATATACACACACAAAATAAGCTACCAGAAGCACAGAATATTTATAGTGTTCCAAACAGGAACAAGGTGTGATTACTACTCTTATACTGAAGATATGACTTCTTTATTTAGAAAAACCACTTACCAATGAAGTGAGAGAGCTCCTAGTTTATGCTAGTGCCATACAGTCTGGATATATCATGAAGATTTTAACCACACTGGTCTTTTGACTTACTAGCTGTCATTTTGAAGAAGTTCAACTCTTAGCCTTCTGTGCTAAGTGCAATTTATATGTTAAAAAAAGAGAAAAGTGTGGTTTCCTAAGGAAATGTCTCCACATTCTTTGTTTGCAAAAACTGTCTGTCTGCGCACCACAGAAATAACCTTCAAATACATCAACCCACTTCAACCTCCTTTCTTAAGTGGATAGCACTCTCAAGCTCCTACAAATTTCCTGACTAGATAGAGGTCCCGTTATCACTTATGTTGAGGGATGAAGTTACCTGAAGAGAACAACACTGTGAAATCTCCATCACTGAGAAAAGCTTGCAGTAATGCTCATGGTATATTAGATGTCTGAGAATTCCTTCATGAAACATGCATCTATTGGAGACTGATCTAAGAAGTTCTAATTCTTGTTGAACATCTGAAGTATACTATAAGTATCAAAACTAAGGCATCAGTTACATTATTCTGGACAGAAAACTTGGTATCAACTAAGCTCAGAGAAGCTGGAAAAAGGTGGCATTTCTACATTTCTGACAAAAGCACTGCAATTTTGAAATGAAAGATGTGTTGAAAGTTAATAATAGTCTATACCATGCAGACTTCTTGAATTTGTGAGACTTTGACGAATGTGATCTCTACAATGGTACAAGCATTCTAGGTAAAAAATGCCTGAAATTCTCCTACTCTTTTGCCTATTAAGAATTTGTCACAGAATATCAGAGAGGGTTCTCAGGATCGTGTATGGTTGTCCTACACACTGGCCTTGAAGAGCAGTTTGTGCTCTCATTCAGATGTCTGAGACAACACTCAGAATCAGAGAGGCATTTGTAGTATTATCTAGGAAAGCACTGGACAGCTCAACAGTGCTTCAGAACTCACAGAAGAAAGGAGTTTTCTGCATACAGATGGACCATATTTTTTTTAAAAAATATTTTCCTCTAGGATTCCAATATTTAGCAGACATTTGGCACAGGAATTTTGTTTCATTTTTCTCTATCCTTCTTTTTGTAGCATTGTTTCTAATCTGATCAGCTTTTCTAATTGCTTTATCTTTACCTTGATTCCACTGGGAAAGGTTCATAAAGGAATTTTTTGTAGAAGTCTTTCTTAATATCATGAACTAGAATTACAGCTTTTCCTTGGTCATCAAACTGTGGTCTGCCAGCACGTCCCATCATCTGAAGTACATCTGCCAAAGAGACAAGAATGTATAAAACAAATGTATTTATTTGAATGTATAAATACATTTATTTTTTATATATATATATAATGTGCAATATGGGATCTTGGATTTCTTTGGCCTCCTATGCCCTATTGGTTTTGACACATAGATTTTTTTTCTTCCATTTCAGATAAATTTATGATGAACTTCTTCCTGGCAGGGACTATCTTCCTGCATGCTTGAAGACCACCCACTGCAATTGAATCTAATCTTACATCTAATAAAAATGTCCTTCACTTTCCACTCCACATCCATCTCTCATTTGATCTTATGCAATTACAGACGATAAGTAAGAGAACCCATGAAGCCTACAATGGCAACTGTCTATTATTACCTAATTTTCAAGTATTTAACTTCACAATAATAAAGGTTCCTTGTATAAGTGTTTCTGCTATAAGTGATTTCCAAGGTTTTGAGTATTTTAGAGATGAAATGTTAGAGTTAAATTCTATGTACTGACAGCTATGACCTTTACCTCCCAAATTTCAGGACAAGTAATATTAGTTGTTAGCATTGGAGCAGAGATGGTTTCGTATCATATGCTGCCCCTGTATCAGATTACGATACACAAATTTAAAAGTGGGTACAGTTAAAGCTTACCTGTACTACGCCTATACATCATCACTTGCAAGAACTAGTTAACAACTCCTGCAAACACCGAAAATACCAGTTCATACAAAACACACCCAAGTTGCTACCCGGCCACCAAGAAGTATGCTTTTCATCTATTTGTCTGTCTCTCCTAGTAATCTAAAAAGTGCATTTGCACAGGTTGTTTTTTGTCTTGTTCAACAGAGCTCTGACTTCTGTTCTTCAACTGCTATTTAACTTTGAAGAAACAATGGGAAGCAATTCATAAATACGTTTTACATCTCTATTTTAAATTTTTTTACATTTTGCATATTCTCTATAAGCTCTATCATACCTGTACTACATGTTGCTTGCAGTACCTGGAATTGTGAAAAGAAGTTTGTTTGGCTTCATTATCAATAAGCTTTTGGCCCAATAGTCAGTCAGGGAAGGAAAAGCCAGAGGGTGTAGAATGGGATACAGCAGCAGACCATGACAGAAGAAACAATCCGATGACAATAAACAGTTTTTAGCAACACATTTTCGTTTGTGTACCCAGGAGGCAATGTTTTTATCAGTTTATTCCTTTAGTTAATTGAGGAATGGCATGAAAACGTAAAATGAAACTAGCCTGAAAATGATGTTTCTGAATAGATATGGGCACAGTAGGGTGATGAAACAACTTCTTTCTGTTCTTATGTGGCGAATTAAATTGTGCATAGGAAATGGATTTACCAAGAAGCATCAGGAAATTAATTTTGCCAATATCCACTACGTAATTATCCAAAACCAATATTTTCTTTACTGACTATATGTTGCCTGGCTGCTTTTAATCCCCGGACTAAACTCCTGAAATGTTAAATGTGATCCAACTGGCCGAATAAATGTCTGGCAACTGAGAAGAGGCCCTCCCCAAAACCTCTGACTTCACTCAAAGAAGCATTTTTACTTATTTTGAAATTAGGGAACACTCCAGAATGATTCATTCTGCCCTCAGCTGCTTCCTTGGAGCCAAATGCATCCTTGGTACAGAAAGATAAATTCAGCAGGCAGAAACCAAGTTATACCATAACGGAACAGTGAAGGTATAACTTGAGGGCAGCATTAAAGACAGCATTGTGAAATTTTGGAGGTATTTCAGAAAGAAATCCATTACATTTTCATTCTATTGCTGCCACAAAACTGCTACCTATCCACAGAACTTCCAGATGCACAAGTATTCTCTAGAAAGTTAAAAATAAAAATGCTCTGAGCAAACTGCACCACATGTTTCTTTGTAAAGTAAGGGATTTGCATTTTCTGTTGCAGCGTATATAACAAAATTTGAATGCATCTTATCACAGATATCGGTATTGCATCCCCCCAGTCTTATTGAAAATTCAGGAACTGAACAACCCCAAATGTCTCAGTCACCTGAATTTAAAAAAGCAATAGTGAAAATATAAGCATTCCCTAAAGCCTTTGTGACTACTTGTACGACAGATTTCTAAAATAGAATAGTAAGTCTTCAATGCTTATCGAGTTTCTGTTGTATTATTTTCTCTATAACTCATCTTTGACAGTGCCACAGATTCAACATAAAATTTTAAACTTCTGATAATTTTCAGCACTTTTTCCCATTCAGCAATAAAGTCAGTTGTGGCTACTCTTCCAGTCAGGACGAGTGAGATACGACTTCTCTACAGCGACTGCCTGTACGAAGTTTACAGCAGCCAAAGTCTGTCACAAAATGCAGCTGTGCATGGCTGAGCTCCCAGGTCACACCAGAATCTCTGAAGAAGAGAGTTGGTCTGGAAATTGATCCCAAGTTTCCTGCAGAGCAGTAACCACTAAATTAAACTCCATGATAGGTTACTTGGAGAAGTAACCCCTGTAGTATTTTCAGTTTGAGTCTTTTTTCGTTAGTAAGCTTCTCTTGCTGAAACACAGCGCTGAGTTAAAAAGACGCAAGCTCTCTAATTACATTACAAATAACATTTAGATTGTTCTTAGGTGTACACATCTCTGGCATAGGATTGGATTATTTAACAATAAACTTTCTCTTGCAAAGAGAGAAAGAGAAAACAGAACAGGAAACCTGGAATAAATTTAGCTTGTCCTCATTCTTCAAGCTTACTACCATCCAGACAAATATTCTCCCTGTCTGAAAGTTCTTCCTTGGTTCAGTTTCTTAAGCTCGTTGAAAACACCGCAGAACAGTTTGTGAAAAGTGGAGTTTACTGGAGCCAGAAAGCAATAAAGGTCTACATCAAACCAGAAATTCAAATATTTAATTTAGCTGCTTATTTCTGAAGTATCACTTACTTGAAGTGTCACTTACATCACTGAAGATACTAGACTAGTTAAGGCTTTTCGTTTACTGTCAAGTGACTGCGTGTAAATATTATGTTCGCATACATGTGTGATTCAACTGCTGCATTTCAAATCACGGCTATGTTTACTGTTAAAAATCCATTTAATTTAAAAAAGGCTTCAAAAAATTATTTGCATGCATGAAATCTTCCTTTGATATAATTAACTATATGACTTTATACTGTCCCTTTAATTGTTAAATGTCTATTTTGGATAATACAGATTGAAGGACTTTAGCATGAGAAAAGCTATGCAAAACAAACATTTTCATTATTACAAAAATTGTAAGAGTTCTCTTACAACTTGAATTAAACAAAGAAATCCTTTCCTTAGCACTCCTAGACTCTACCCAGATTAAGTACTTTCTGTGATCGGTTACTGAATGATTCAGATCATTTGCATATGCCTGAAATACATTTCAGCACATGAACATTTCCATAATTTATGTGAGTACCTGTAATGGGATAATCCACATATCGCCTTGTTTTTCCATCATAGTATTCTGTTCCTTTAACAATTACTAAATGAGCTGGAAAATTTACACCCCAAGCTAATGTGCTTGTGGCAATAAGAACCTGAAACAGAAAGAGAGATTAATGAGGTATATGTAACAAAAAGCTAACTTTTAAAATTCCATGTAAAAGTCATTACGGCAGGATTACAAGAGACAATGTACCTGGATTTTGCAGTTCACAAACAGTTCTTCCACAGTTTTCCTGTCTCTTTCATGCAGACCCGCGTGGTGCATGCCTATTCCAAAAGCAAGTGTCAGCTTCAGATTTGAATCTCGAACTGTCACTATAATGTCATTCATCTGTAACAAAAAGAATAGTTTCGTGTTTTAAAACAGATGACTCAGAAATGTTAAACTTTAAGGGCTGTTGTTATCTTTTTTTTTATTTTTTAGAGCAAGGATAATTTGCTCAGTGCTGTTTATACAAACAGGAAAACAGAGTCTTCAGTCTCTGAACAGTCTGGTTTTAGTCTAAAGAAAATCAAATACGGTATTAATGATGCCGGGGCAATATAATATGCACATGACTTTACTGACCACACTAAGTAGTGCAGTTAAAGAAATGGAAACACTGAAAACAGCTTGACAGGTCTGGCAAATACTGTGCATTCTGCTCTGTGTTTGTTTAATGCAATCCCTAGTATCAAAGGGGTTAGAACTGGTATAAAAACACAGCAAATCCCTGCAACCAGTAACACAATAACAATCATGAAAAATAAATTTGGCTCTTTAATGCCTATAAAAACTCAGACACAGTTCTTCAGTTTGATAATTCTGCAAATATTATTCATCGAAAAAGCTTCCTATTTACATGCTGAAATGCAAATTAACTTGAAATTTGTTTTTGGAGTGTGAGTGTGTGATTTATAGACTCAAACTCTCTAGTGAAACTCATAAGTGTCTTCATTTAAATATTTCAGAAGGCCAGACAAAATGTTTTATTTCTATTACTATTTTTTTTCAAATCTCATGTCAATGACTACTTAGAATCATTTTAACTACTCTTATTTAACTGTATTTCTTGCCTAAGTTTTCAAGTAGTAAATTCCATAATAAGCTCATTTATTTCTGTAGACGACCTCTGTGAAAAGCCCCTCCCTAATAACAAACAAGAGCTTTATAACTTCTGCCTTATTTAGTGATTTTCCCCCTCAATATTCCTTCTGTTGTTTTATTTCTAAGGCCATTTATATATATATATGATTTTAATATAATTATAGCCAGGAACTTTCAAACCTCATCTCTTATTAGTGGTTTCCTGGTGCCACCAGCAGTGGCATGATGATATTGCATACTTAGGGGCAGCATCACTCCCAGTTAACCCAGGAGGTGCAGCCAAGGTTAGAGAAGATGTAGCAGTACAGAACCAATTACTCAGGGTGACTGAAGAATTTGGATCAAGTACCCAGCCTCATCTTGGACTGAGTATCTCAAAGTACTGAGATATGATACCTGCATGACTGCAATGGTATCTTCATTTCCACTTAGGTTTCTCCGGTGCTGCAGAAATGCTCAGAATCGTAACCTTCTCTAAATGTTTCCTGGGTTTTATAACTCTCAGACCTCAACAAAATTATTCACATATCTAAACCCAAATAACATACATCACTAGTAATATAAAAAATATCTTTAACGGTTTAAAAAACCCAGAGAATTTAAAAAAAATCAATCAAACAAACAATATGGATTTTGTAAATCCATCAATTCTGTCAAGAGCAAATTACAAAGCATTTTAAAAAGCCTGTTTGTTGAAGCCGTATTGACTAAGAGAACCAGAACTGACAGGAATCACAGAGAAGCCAATTTAAAAAATATATTGTTCAAATTTTGGCTTGGTTCGGTCAATCTGATCTGCCAATGGAAGCTCCTGAAGTTTATTTTCCTTTACATTGCAGTTGCCTGGATGTTCCTGAGAGTTTCCTCTAAGACATGGAAGGTTTGCTGTATAACCTGAGCAGCCATGTATATGAAGAGGATGCTTAGAGAAGAAGGGAGTGAAAGGGACTATAAAATACTGAAAGGAGAGGAAGCAGAAAGAAAAAAGCAGCGAATTGAGAAGTGAAGAGGGGATGTCTATTTAGGAAAGGGAAATAAGCAGAGGAGTAGATTAGAAGAGAGTAAAGAACTGAATGAAAGGAGGATATGCTAAAGGATAAAGTTTATCTATCTAGACACAATCAGCAAACCTTTGATTTCTCTAGTCAACATGTAGACATGTGACTGCAGTGCAGACAACATGAATTATGACACATTTTAAACATTTTGTCTTCTAAGATGAAAAAATAGCTCGATAAAAAGAGAACCCATATACCATTTTCTCTGCAATTATGACCATCAACATACATAACTATTAATGCTTTTTGTGCTATGGATTTATGAAATGCTACTAGAACTGCACAGGCTCCTTATGCTTAAATGGACGCTTTGAGAAATAATAGTTACATGTACACATGTGACAGGGAATTAAAAAAAAAAAGGAAATCAGCACTGGTTAAATGTCAGAAAAATAAGTGAAAAAATTAATGTATTTTTATTTTTCTCAATTTCTGCATTCAAAAATTGACAAAAGGCATTATATTGGTGAATTAATTTTTCTCCTCCCCACATCATGATAGTTACATCTTTAATGTGAGGGAAAAAGCCAGTTCCAACGACATTTATTTTATTATTCATATGAGCAGAATTTGGTATTGAGAAAATAATGAATCTAAACTCCCATTTCCTCTAGAAGAGCACAGAGATCAAATTAGCTGATTCGGATAAGTCTATAGTGACTGCTAGACTGCTCCTTCAGCACAGGCACTTTTACAGTGTTAGTTATTTTCAGCACAGAACCTGAGCCAAACCTTTTTGCCATGTAGTTGCCAGCACAAAGCATCCTGAATTCACACCGCTGGGAATTTATTCAAAGCTTTTCTTCTTGCTTTTACAGTCAGCGGTGGTTATTTTTTTCACCTCTGACTTGTATTAGAGCAGTGGCCTGTGGTGCTGTTAGTCATACCTGCAAAGCAGTGTAATTTACCACAGGAAAACTAAAGAACCCTTAGCAGGAGAGCTGGCGCATGTACTACTATCCTGTCATTTTAGCAGCAGGGAATCCTAGTCATTTTTAGCTGACCCCTTGCTTTCACATAAATCAATGTAATAAACACAACTATTTTACCCATAGGCACAATCCAAGGCTTAAAATTCTCATGATGATTTATTTAAAAATACAGCTTTCTTATGTCAGTGTAGCGTAAGAATATTATCACTTTCTATTAAGAAATGATGGCACAATTAATAGGTTCATTACCCAGAAACAGACACACTATCGGGACATTAACACAAATCTGTTTTGGCATTATTATAACTTCATTAGTATTTATCTTTCTGAAAACAACTGTAACGTTAACTCATAAAAGAAAAAGAAAATATATTTTATCTTAAGAACAGGAAAAGTGTATTAAAAATAATATAGGTAAACATACACGGTACTGGCATAAAAAACCCTCGTACAACACTGATGCAGCGAAATTAGTGCAAGGAGGGATTTTTTCCCTGGACTCCAAGACAGGCAGGATTGGGTCCATGCAGAAGAGATTTTGCTATCCTTCACAGATTTTTTGACGAACAAACAAAAATATCTCCTGTGCTTTCCTAATGTTAGACTGACTAGGAATCCACCTTTTAAGAAAAACACTTTGAAAACCAATTTGGGAGCCTAATACCATAGCAAAGTACTTATTATAAAAACTAAAGTTTGTTTCTACCTTTTATATCTCTGAATAAACTAGATTTTTCTCAGACTAGTAAGTAGTCATTTTCTTTGTTCCTGCACATATGTAAACTGTTGAACCATTTACTTTAAGCTAATAGAACTTTTTTATATTTTAAATTTATTATACTTAAAAAGCTTTTGTAGAAAGATAGGATTCCATTTAAGTAGATACATTACCCTGTGCCTGAAATACATTCCAGTCAGAGTATAATTCAGCAAGTTGATGACAATGCTGGCTCCAAAAGAAAGGAGGAGACCAGATTGGACAAGAATGAGCTAACAGATTGTGCAGCCCAATTCTGTCCCTTTGAGTGTGATATATTGTTTCAAGATGCTAAAAACCCATACTTTCTCAAAGCATATCTGTTGTGCTGGTTTTCCCATTTTCACAGAATCCTCATTATTAGTACTCTGTACTCTTTTCAAAGCACGTCAGACTCAGACCATATGCCACTGAATAATGCTTATCAATTGTCTAAAATGCCCAATAGAAGAAAGATGTGCCAAACAAAAGAATCGTGAAAGTTATGAAGTCTTTTACAAAAATAATTACATTTTTCACATCTGCTACAGATGTTAAGTCAAATAAAAACATCTCCTTCTTATAACCAAAAGTTAATTTTTTATGACACACTTTTGTGTCATAAAAACAACATCTTGTAGAAGGAAGTTGAACTTCTATAATGAGTGAAACTCTTAGAAATCATTCTTGGGTCCCCTCCTGATCTTTGAAGGTAGAAAAAAATTCATCTTCTAAAATAATTTTTGATGAAGAATTGACTTATCCTGATAGTCCAGAACTCTCCCATACAAACAAGATGCCTAAACTATCTCAGATAAGATTATTCAAGAAACATTTTGAACTACAGTTTAACCAGTTGTGATATATTACTAAAACACATACATTTAACACTAAAAATCTCATCTAAAAGATAGTAATATACCTATTCATGACATAGACCAGATTCTTCTATTCCCGTTTTATAGCACAGCATTACCTCAGAACAATAACGTGGAGATAATAGGTTACTTGATTTAAAGGTTAGAGAAGGAAAAGTAATTTTTTGTCTTTCTAACAATTCTTGGGATTTTTTTGGGGGTATTGGTTTTTTAGCAAGGCAAAACTGAACTATATGGTAAAATTTAATTCACTTTCATGCATATGTCTATGCATATTTCCATATAGTATACAAACATATATCAATCCATAACTAGCTCCCACATCTTCATACACACACCTCTAAAACTGCAAAATCAGTAGGGGTCTGATTCATTCTTTTGGAATCAATGAATGCCCTTCAGTTAAGTGGCCTTGAATTCAGTGGAAGCTGGCTATTACCTGGTATGGATGCTATTGAATATTACAGTAGGTATGTTTGTGCTAAAGGATTTTAGTTATTTCTAGAGGTTTCATAAAGAACAGTCTTAACAAGACACAGATGGTAAAATGATGCACAAAGTAGAATGCAAAAATCCCTGTGGTTAAGACTGTGCACAAGGGTATATTTCTTCCGCATCCTTGCACTCTAAACGTAAAAAAAAAAAATAATCCAAGTATTTGGCCAGGGAATAAATTTCTTAAAAAGAAAACACCCTGGTTGTTTGCCGGTGGGAACTGCATTCTAACTTCAAACAATAAACACTACTTTGTACTTTTGTTTTAGGTTAAACCAAAAAGTGGTAAATTAGAGAAAAATAAACAAACTGAAAAATTAATTCTAATAAACTATGTTGTAAAAAGATTGCGACATCTGCCACCACCACAGATGTACATGCAAATTCTGAAAAAGAAGGACTTGTTCCTCTTTAGTCAGCTCCCAGTGTAGAACAGCACAACTGATATTACCAAAGCTGAACATCACAAACTGGTAGCACTGACTGTTTCCAAAGCGATAATCTGAGCTGTTGCCTCTTTTAAAAAGATAAGTAATGGGTCACAAGCTTGAACGTGACAGTCCTGTCTGACAGCTCCAAATTTAGGATTTTAGCTAGGAAGCGTGTATTTAAAAATCACCTCATGATTATACAAAAAACCCCCCATGGTAAGCATAAGGTTTTCTCTCTCCGTCAGCACATTGGCATGAACGAACAATAAAAAGAAATGAAGAATTACTCAATTTACAGGAGTGGTCTTCTCTGTGAGATGCACTGCCTGTTCACACTTCTGTCACAGTGCACTTGTGCCTCACAAGGATAACCAGGGTGACCTTTACAGAGAGATGTCTGCTGAAGAGTCTTTGCAAGTACTGCAAACGGCGAGGAAGTCAGCTTCAGTTGCTTCTTCACTCTTTGGTGAAAAATAAACCCTGTGTTGGGACTGTAAATCATAAAAGGGAGAGAGAGCTCACTCTGGAATGTGTATGGACAACACACTTTACAGAGAAAGAATAATATCCCACCTTTAAGGCTTGAAGATAGGTAACTATGCTTTCTACTTCAAGAGACTGCCCACTCATACGCTACTTTGGGCAAACCTGCTGAAATCCTGAAGAACGTCTGCATGTGCTGTGCATAGCAACTGGCTAACGTAGCGATGAGCTTTGAAGCATCAGTTACAAATCTCAGTCAGTATTTCAGCTATTTTAGCATCATTGGAGGCTTCCTTGCTCAGACTAAACCAGATGTCTGAGTGGACGTTTCTTCATAAAAAGCATGCACATAGCCCAAAACTCAGCTGGAGAGAATCTATTAAACAGATCTAACTATTATGCAACAACAGGTTCAGTAGAACTGGAAAACCTACCAGTACTAGAAAGAGCAATTTTCATCAAGTACTGTACGGTCTTAGGAAGACTGACTGCTGTCTCAACTCTTTGACTACCTTTCAACTTTCTGAGTACTGTAGGAACATGGCTATGAGCAGGAAATGGTACATCAGACATAAAATTCAAGGAAAGCATTCAGGGAGAAGCATCTCCAAAACTGAATGAAGCTGCCTATAATACGTATTTTTAAGTAGACGGATGTCAAACAAAGTTCCTTTTCGACTATAATTCAGTTGCACCTGTTAGACTACTGGCTCCTTTGAGGGAAAGAACGTCTTGCATGACTCCTCCATGACCTAATTTGTCTACTTTGGTGGCAGCACTTTCAGGGCTGTTTCTGTATGTCATTTATACATACAAATTCCAGAAGCTTTATGCATGTTCATGTCTTTTGAAATACAACTGATTGAAATACTGCCTGACGCTGATACCTCGAGCTGGGTCGCAGAGATGGGGGTGGATTTACCCATTATCTGAGAGCACTGTGAAGAGACGTCTTCCGGAGTTTTGTGAACAGGACCCTTCACGTGCAGCGAATGAGAACCTACCTGGCTTGGCACTACCTGTACAGGGAGAATTTCTACAGAAAAGACAAGGGAAGCTAAGATGATGGCATAGCTGACACACAGGTAACAAAGATCCAGTCGTGGCCGCTCTCCTACTCCTATCCCTTTCGGCCAAGGCCTGAATCTCTGTTATGATCACAGAGAAGCTGCCATGCAGGGTAACAATTTTAATGGCTGTAAGAATCTGTGTCTCCCTCGCTATTAGTCTTCCAGATGTTTTTATAGATGGCATTCTTTACAGCATCTTACAAAGCCTTATGAAGTCTACCCACTGGGAAGCTAACAGAAACAGAGACCAACATTTGGCCATCACGTAGTAAAACCAATTACACCAATAAACAAAATTTACCAATGAGTTCTCACAGGAATCTTATGTCAGCCGAAATGACTATCATACAAGCTGAACGAATACAAAAATGGCGAGGTCTGTTGCGAAGCTCGCAAACTTTGTATAGGCCCATTTATGAAAAATGTCTTTTATTTCAACGTACTTCACAATTAACAATTACAAATATTTTGAAAACAGTCATTTTTTCTGTTAGTTCCGATAAAGGAACGCTGGTTGGCAAAAATAAATATTGAAAACTGATAGGCAACAAAAAATGTTGTTTAAAGGTAACATCAATTTATTTCTTCCAACGGGCCCATTTTTATCTCGTATGGGATTGAGAAACACTTGAAATATTTGGGCAAGTGTTTAAAACAGGGAATACCTACTAAAACATAAGTATTTACTAGTTCCACTTTTAATAGTCAAAAATGCTATAGCAAGATGAGAGAATTTTGTCTATTTCACCTAGCACAAGCCTAACTAAAAGTTAGAATTTTTAAATGGAAAAGATATTATTGTGGATAAAGAATTAAGCAGTACATACACTACATACGTAGCACCACTACAGTGTTGTCCTTTCCTTCAATGTCAAATGAAGCTCAGGCTAATCATGCTCATTTAAAACACAAAACTACAAGCTGGTCCCATAATTACCTGAAAAAATGTCCACTTGAAAGTGTGGGCACTTCAAACACAATTGTGTTCTGCATAATAGTGGTAAGATATAACAACTTAGGACTTAATCCTCCGTTTTTACATTTACGTAATCAGTACCAAGTAACTTGGTAGGTATCCTATGCTCCAAACATTCAGCTTATTAATTCAAATACAAATCATATGCAAATGTTATTAAACTAATAAATGCAAAGTCTGCTTGTCCTTGTTGGCTCCCCTTTCAAAACCTTCAGAAGTTGATTCTGAAACATATGAAATTCAAAGACCTCTAATAGAAAACACTTTTCTAGCAAGTGAAGAAGCTTCAGTTACTGTTCTTTTCAGGACAGGAGCGGCTCACAGGGCATGAGGAAGCTATTTGCATTGCTGCATGTTATTTAGGGCAAGATGCACACTGCATATTCTAATTATAGGTGAGATTACTACAGTAAACTAGCACTAGGTAGTAGAGTACTCAACTGTGTAGTAGTAATTTTGATAGGAAAGGTTTTTGATATGCCGAAGTAAACATTACAGGTTATACAGTTAGAAAAGCAGTACCAAACTCAGTCATGTTTTTGTACTGGTGGTTTATCAGCCAATACATCCATTTTCTCTTTAAAAATCCATTAAAAATAGGAAGGATACAGATGTTACGCTTTATCTTGGAAAAATCACACTTTATTTTTGGCCCAGAGCAAAAAAGATTAAATAATCTCATCTAGAAACCTATACTTTTTAGCATATAATTTTGGCATATATTTTTGGTGCAAAACTCTATAACTATTCACACAACTGTTGATTTATAAGCACTTATACAACATTCAATTTGCATCTTTCATTTATGAGTCATGTATTTTGCTGTTTTGGCCCTGTATTATGACAGAAATTTCTAGGCAGAAGATCTGCTACTGTTAGAAAAAGCTAAATTCCAAAATGTACGTAAACTGCACATCGACTAAAACAACTGTTCTGAAGAAATGATGTACTATATTCAGAGCAGGTGCCAAACCAAATGCAGTATATAAAACCTAGTATACATTTTGAAGAATGCAGATAGAAGAGAATATTGAATGATTGTTTATTATTTGACTATCATTTATGTTTTGCAGTAAATGAAACAAGGATTGTTTTTGAGAAACAATACAGGAAAATATAAATTCCAAGTGTTTGCCTTTGCAATCCTTACATTCTTATAACAAAGATATTAGCAGAAGCTATCTTTTTTTTTTTTTACAACACTGATTTATTTCATCAATATGCAGAATGGAACCATTCCTAAATGGTTGATTCTGCAGCATATCCATCTATCTATATATGAATGGAAATGGATAGACACACATGTACATATATACACACATGTGCATATATGCACACAGACATACATGCATATACATAAGCCACTGTACCCGGGGTTATCTTAGGAGAAGGATGATTTTTCTTCTAAACCCTAGAAGGAGATTTGGTTTAAATTCCAGCTCAACATCTATAAGTCCCAGATTTTCAGCTGTAAACTCTGGAGAACCCTAGTCTTCTTATTCATTGTATCAGACTTGCAGCATGTGATATATGTTGTCTGGGACAACGGAACTAGCATTAATAATGGATATGCAGATAAAACAAAGATGAAAAGAGTTTGCGTTCTAAAGTTCAAATCTCACAAAGATGCTTATGTAGTCTTAATGCTGACACTAGTTTGAACATATATTGAAATTCAGCACATGCATAGCTGCTTCAAGATCTACCCTCAGATGACTCTTTTGTTTAAGATGTATTTCCTTTCAAGCAAACATCAAGAGAACAGAAGTAAAGCACATTTAATGCAGGTAAAATGATTCTACCTCTCTTTCATCCATCTTCAGCCATTGTTTGGGATCATCCTCGGTGGCTAGGAAAGCAATCAGATCTAAGGCAGTAAGCCTTGTCTGACGTCTGGATGACACAAAAATAAGAACAGGCTTGGCTGGAGAATGACTCCGTATTGCTGTTGAGGAAAACAGAACCTGAGAATTAGGCCCTTTAATGTCAAAAATTAGAGTTTCTCTTTGCAATACCTAGACAGCTGATACACCTCCTGCAGATGATACACAGTTGTCTATACTTAGTCTCTGTTCTGCTAGAGAGATATAGCTGAAGTGAGCGTGTATCATCTCTGAATCAAAGACCATGTTACTACGCTTTGCTGAGTCTGAGTTGATTTGGTCTGCTACTTCAGTGATCGTTCTAAGCTAATTAAGAGAAACAGTTAGGAAAAAAACCACAACCAAACATCAAACCACCACAAAACCTGGTTAAGCTCTCTGTACTTCAAACTGTGTGAATTTCTCTATCTCAGCCTAATAAGTACATTATGTTTTTTCTGCCCTGTTCAGGTATGTCGTCTCAAACTAAGGCTGTCAAGGTCCTAAACTTGCTCTTTGCCTGACTCAGAGCTCAGACTGCATAAACTCATATCTGCCTGCAAATCTACCAAATCCAGAAAAGGCAAAATAGCTAGGAGGCAACTTTTCAATAGCTGCTGCGAAAGTGGGCATTATGGTACAAAAGAACTTTGTTTCTGTACTTCACCAATTAGTGTGATATATTTAAACCAATTATGTTTTCGGACTTTTAAAAAAAGCATTTTCTTTCTCAGCCCATGATCGAAAAGTTTCAGGTTGCAGCAAAATTTTTACGGTCTCAGGAGTAAGTATGGCCATGGAAATGTTAAAATAACCTTGACTATATAATGTTAAATGAGAGGGGAAAAAGCCCTCAATAAATCACACGTGTGCAGATTTTCTAACAACAAGCACTAGAAGTATAAACAGGTGTACGCAGAATTTCAAATACTCTCTAAATCTCTTATAAATCCATTTGTGTGTTTTCTCATGTAATTCTCACTCTAGCAATTAAATTTATGCATCGTTAATTACTGAAAACTATTTTGTGCTATCCACCATCACATATTGTCCCTCAGTTCATGAATACTACCCAGCATGTGCTCCTGCATATATGCACACACTACACAGTTTTGAAATTACTGAAATAGGATAATTCATGTCTATTTATACCTTACAACTATATATGCCAATATACCTATATATTTTAAAAGCCCAGCATCTAATGGATTTTTGTTGCTTCAGGAACAGGTGTGGCAGAACAGCCCAAGACAGATTTATTGTTCATTAGTGTTTTTGTACAATGCTCTTGTGGAGGTGTAAATAATCTGAGCTGTCAAGATTGGTCTCTAGTCCACAATCAATACTTTGCTTCTGTCATAAGGCTAATTAAAGCAGCTAAAAAGTCACCTCACAAATGTCACCTCACAATCAACAGCAGTTCACATTACAAAATTTATTTTGGAGGTTATTTTTAATTGATATAATAAATATTCCTTATGTAACAAAACCAAAACATGTTCAAATAAAATATGAGTTTTTCTTAAATCTATCCTGCTTGCCAGGTTTGTTAAGAACAAAAAATTGAAAACAGAGGCATATCTATATGCACGACAAATTTTGAATTTTATGGTTACTGCTTTGAAACTAGAATTATAGGAGGTTAGCCTGACTTGCAACTTCTGTTCACAATTTTTTTAATGCTTACATACAGTGGTCCACATGAAAATAGCTCAGCAGATCAATAATACGAATGGTTTTATTACTTTCTAAATATCAAATATTTTTGCACAAATGTTTCTTTATGGTGTCAAACACTAAAAGAAAACATATTTTATTTCCCCTTCATTAGCACTAGCTTTATTCTTCTGTTCTAAATACATTACATTCCTCCGTTATATGTTTCATTTGCAGCACACTTCATGTTTCAGACAAATAGCTCTGGGCCATTAGCAGAGCAGATTCCCCCATACATGCCAAGAGTACACACAGTAACACATGTTGTAAATGTGCTGCAAATGAACTGTGTAAAGTGCTCTTTTTTTTTTTTTTTTTTCTTTTACAGAAAGAAGGAAACTATCCAGGAGCTTGCTGCTTACCCTGAAATGCAGGTTTGTTCATGCTAGCCATGCGAGGACAGTAATGCTGGCCAGGGAAGCCCTGAATGTGCACCTCCAGAGGAACTGGCCGTACTGACGGTCGGAAGTTGAACAGACCCATCTGGAAACAAACAGGTTTTTCAAGTTTAACCTCGAATTTTCTTATAAATTGCTATTTTGTTTTTCTGCAGCACAAATACATATGCATCTTCTGAAGCAGTTTTCTCACCTGATTAATATTTAGCCAGTCAGCAAGGTCTCTGGCATTTGCTAAAGCAGTGGACAAACCAACTACTCTTACAGGCTTCTCTGTGTGAGATGAGATGAAGTTTGTCCGAGACACAATGACTTCCAGTACTGGGCCTCTCTCATCCCCTAGTAAATGAAAAGCCAATTGAAAAATAGAGAAAAAGAAAAGGTTCATATGTCAGGAAGCATATTCATGCCATAAGCACCAGCATATTTCTTCAAATTTAGCAATGACTGTGATTAAAAACAACAAAACACGCTCACCTAACAGATGGATCTCATCTATGATCAGAATGGCAACTTTCTGAACATAGCTTCTGTTTTGCCAGCTTCTGCTGACACCGTCCCACTTCTCTGGGGTCGTGACAATCAGGTCAGCTTGGGCAATAGCTCTCATATCAGGAGTCACATCTCCTGTCAGCTCTACAACCCTGTAATCAAGAAAGACAGTGGATTGGCTTTAAAAAGCTTTAGAATCTTTTAATTTTCAAGTATTATCTCCTAAACATAAACTCTTAGAAGAGAGAAGAAAAAAAACGAAGCAAAGTTATTTTGTTTCTGGTCAAATACTTCTAACAGAATTTTCAAAACTGTTTTAAATAAAAAATACTGACTCTGTTTTCCTACCAAATACCACATAGATACTAAATACCATTCCTTCGCAAAGCCATATAGAGACAAGAGGGCAGGCATGAACCCCTAACCATCTAGGGGTAATTTTTCAAAATAAATTTATAAATATTATCAGAAATATAATGTGAATCATAACATCCTGTCATAGCCAGGATGAAAGCTTTCTAGAAAGCTACCTGCCTGCTCTAGAAAGCTGCTGCCTGCTCTTCTGTATAAATCTGCAGTTTGAATAATTAGGCTAGATTGCAAAGTTTGCATTAAGACTGGAGTAGAAATTATTACTTTTTAGAATCATAGAATTATGAATGGCTAACGTTAGAAGGGATCTTGAAAATGATCTAGTTCCAACTCTCCCGCTGTGGACAGAGACACCTCCCAGGTTGCTCAAAGCCCCATCCAACCTGGCCTTCAACACTTGCAGGGAGGGGGCATCCACAACCTCCTTGGGAAACCTGTTCCGGTGCTTCACAACTCTCACGGTGAAGAACTTCTTCCTTACACCTAATCTCTTGCAGTTGCTTTCTTGAAAGATTGGCAGAGTTTGTCCAACTCTTTATTATTACCCTTTCAAGTACTACAAACAGCATTTGAGACAAACCATCATTTCAGACTGAACATAATGGATTTCTGACATTTCTATGACACATTCTACATCCAGTTAAACATCTAACAAAAATTCCTCAAAGTTTATCTTCTGTTCAAAATTTCTGTCACAAGTAAGAGAGTAAATTTCAAAATGGAAATATTTCAACAAAATGTCTTAAAATTATGAGGGAAATAATTTATCCTCACAGGCCAGCCATTAAAATAGCAAAAAAAAAAATAAATTGCCAACTAATACATTACTGCTATGATAACAGCTGGAACCTCAGTGGTAATTTCATGTACATAGACTAGTATCTCTTCCTACTGAAACCTGTGGTGTGTTTTGAGCTTAAAAAAAAAAAGCTATATATAAGAAAGGAAAAGGCCCTAAATAATGCATCCTATGGATATAATTTTTAACTAAAGAAAGTATAATTCTAGTAAGCATCAACATGGCTGATATACTGTATAAGCAATGGCTGAACTCCAACACCTGAGAAAATCGGCAAGAAATTGTTACCAGGGAATAAAATTATATTGGATTATATATGAAGGACAATATATGAATACTTGTATGCAGTTCATGGAACTCCTAGGACTTTCTTATAGCTGAGATTTCTAAAGAACGCTTATTTTGGACTGCAATTTCCATTTCCAAGGATACTGCAGAGAGAAATCTAAGCTTCATATTTGTTATACTGGCAAGTAATGAAACTAGCTGGGTATCGAAGTGTATCCCTTTTCAATTTTGATTTTGCTATCACTAGAATGACTATTGATAGCATCAATGGTTTTTTAAGTACTAGAAAACTGAAGGATACTACATGATCAAAACCTATTTTGAAATATTCAAAAGTATTCTGGATATTTCATTCATACTTGATAGGCTGTTCTTTTGCATCCCATTTCTCTGATTAGGTAAGGAGAAACATACCTTTTACCAAGTTTTTCTTCAATCCTAACTTTCCAGTCCTCAATTCTTTCACGAACGAGTGCTTTCAAGGGTGCAATATACACTGCCTGCAAAAAAAAAGTCACAAAACCAGAAGTTAAGCAAGAAACTTACATTAAAATGTACCCACAAGGAAAAGGAATTATTTAATACTTGTGAGATTCGAACATACTCATTACCCGCTAAATGATTAAGGCCTGAGTTCCTTAAATGATCTATAATAGGATTAAAGTTGTAACAGACTTAGCATTTGAAAATACTGTTTTGTTTCCTGAACCATTAACAAACAAATAAATTAAAAAAGACAAATAATAATTTCTTGAAAGGGAAGTATTTATCACACCAGTTACTATCTAAACTCACTTACATAAATAATGCCATGTTTTGCCAGCACTATAAAATCTGCGAGCTAACATTCTAGAACAGAAATAATCAGAATTTCCGGCAAGCAATATCTTACCGGATTTCTAGTTATGTCGTTAAATTACTAAAACATTGCTAATTAAATTAAAAAGCTGAGTATTTTAAGCAAAATGTCACAATATTTTCCTCAAGGAAGCCTGCTGTGCAGGAAGAATACTCTGACATGCAGAAACAAGATTATATCTATGGTTAAATATTCTGAAGCTTTTGAACATGAAGAAACTGCTACATGAAGAAATCACATACATTCCTTAAAATGTAGAGTAAGCTTTACAGCTTTTTTAAAACCTCAAGATATATTCCTTTGAGAATTGACTATTTTGTAAGTCTAATAAATAAAATGAAAATGTATGAGCATCTCATTTATCTTGCGTCGGCTAACAAATTACATGAAGATATTGAAAACTTCAAGATGAATAAGGGATTTACGTATATGATTTTTGTTAATTTCAAAGGTTATTCTTTGGTTAAATCTCACAGTCACATACAAATATCTTTTCCACAGACTTTAGCTAAAATGGCTAAGTCAAGATACGAATATATACTCACTTTGAAAAGAAAACCTCAAAAACTGAATTGTTCAGCTTTTAGGCAATTTAAGAAACAAAGCAGAGGGGCTAGTTGGAACAGAAAATTGGCTTGCAATAATTAATTGCAACTTGTTTGTTTAAATAAGAGAGAAACTGCATTAGTTGTATTCACACAGAGAGGAACTAATAGCTATAAACCAGTACCACTGCTGGAAGAAGGAGATTAAAGCAGGAAATGCAGCTAAGTATGGAAAAGGAAATCCAGCAGGCCCGTGTTAACATTTTTTTTTGATTTAATTCTAGTACTACACTGATTAATATATATCAAGTTGAAGTGAAAGCATAACAAATAACATAATGCAGTACCATTTTGTATCCAGACAGGTACAAATTGGAGAAAGCAAAGTTCATTTTGCCAGAGGCTTTCTTCTAGGCTTTGGTCTTGCTGAAAACACGTCTACACAGAATGATTCTAGTAAACCTATTTTACCAACCTTTGATGTGGGATACTTGTTAAAAACTCTAAAGATGGCTAATTCAGCCGCAACAGTTTTTCCAGAACCTGTAGGTGCTCCAAGAAGAACGTTACAGTCCGTGTGATAAAGTGTATGAAATATCTGGGTCTGGATCGGGTTGAAGTGTGTGAATTTGTACAGGACTTCATATTCCCGATGTCCCAAAGCTGTGACAGGCAAAGGCTGAAGATCTAGAAGCTCTAAAATCACAAAATAAGTGCATAATATGAGATGCCATGACATAACAGTTTATTAAAAGATAGTAACCCATACTTTAGTGGAAAATAACTTACATTGGCAATTTTTTTACTTAATATCTCATATGACACAAGTTTGGATCATTGTTTACTTCGATAAAGAGTAATGAAAAGTTGATTTTATAGCTCTGAAGTATTTCTGCAACTACTGTTGTTAGTATTCTGATAGATGTGAACCAGCCATTTGCATAAATTAGTCTTTTTCTTTAAGCTATGTCCTTTTTACTCAGTTGTAGTAAGTTCTAAACTCACTGTATTAGATTATATGTATTTCCAGCTTCTTATGATAATAGAATGCAGAGTCAGTGGACAGCATAGTCTGTATAATTCAGACTGAGGGAAAAAATGTATTTAAGAAGGAAGGATTCTTTGGATTTCTAAGTTGATAGAATAATACAAATCAGATGAGTACAACTAAATTTTGCATCTAATCCTTTAAACATGTAGTTAAAGACATAATCTTAACACATAAACAAACAGCCTTTCAATAGATGATTCTCAATATATCCTGAAGGCATCTGCTATCCAAACAAATTGAGATTGTGGAATTTGGAAGATGATATATATAACCAGATTGGATTTGGAATCCTACCAAATTAAGGAGACTGCAGTGATTCTGCTATGCAGATGCTTACTTTGAAGTTAGGGGTTTTTTTGAGTGTGTGGCTGGAGGTCTCGTTGTCTTTTCAGGGTGCTTCAAATTAAGGTATGATATGGGAATCATAAAACCTGCTGAGGCAATGATGCCTAATATTCTTCACATGCTTTTCACTGATACCTTATGGCTGTTCTGTCGTTCCCACTGAAACTGTGATTTCTTGGGCTATGTTGAGGAGAAAGAAGGTTTTCTGCCTAGCAGGGCCTCTACGTACTTCATTGTTGAGTGGGAACCAGATGGGAATTGAAATCAATTACCATAAATCCTAGAGGCTCCATAACTGGTGATGTGTAAATATCTTTCTGTTTCTTCTGAATAGTAGTCAGTGATCAGTCAATTAGATAAAAAGGTTACACATGCTTTTCCAGACAGCGTAGGTACAGTATAACAATAGCTAAACACTTCACAAACACATGTGAATTTATGCATGCCAAAGGACAACACCGTATGAGAACGGAGTATGTCTGAAGGCACTCACTTCACAGACTGTGAGATGAGCCAAATGTAATTACAGCGGAAAGGTTTTACAATGACATCAGGCACAATGAATGTATAAAGCAATTTATATATCCCGAAAAAAAAGAAGCAAAACACAAACATATGCTTCTGTGCCAAGTGTTAAAAAAGGAGGGGGAGGGGAAAGCCATGACTCGATCAGCAGCGCTGCATCGAAATGCAGTGTTCGGTACTGTAATGGTGCTTGCTATGATGAATTTATTTTAGTAAAAATAGTAAAATGTTTCGGATTTTCGAAATTCTAACTGTTTTTAATTTGCTGAATGCCATTTCTAATCTAACCATTCACTTTAAGATCATTTTTAAGCATTCCAGAAGAAACGTAACGCTTACAAGCACTAAGGTAAGGCATACTGTAACACAGAGATTTGCTGCGTTTTATACGACAGATTCAGATTTCCTACAGTTTGTAGAGAATCTGGAGTAACTAAAAGGCTGGTATTATGCTGAGATAAAATGAGCTGCTTTTTCTTCAGGAACTTAAAATTTTAGAGAGCTTTAAAATTAGTGAAGAAATTATCTCAATAATACAAATATATCACAAAATATATCGTATACTTTTCTATGACAAAGTGGAAGTTAAGAGATTTATTGCACTATCACAAGGAAAATCAATACAAGCAAGATGAATTAAAACAAAACAAACAAATCTGAAGTTACCTGTGTGGGGTGGATGTCTTTCTGGAAGAATCAGATGTTGAAAATTTATGATACATACAGCCTCTGCGCCTAACCATCTATCGGACACAGCTCGAATGTAATATTGAGAAGGGAGAGGTTCAAAAATTGGGATTGTGAACACCAGCTGTTGAGGTTCTTTAGTAATGACCTAATGCAAACGTGTAGAGAATAATTATTGCACAGACAAATCAGTAACTTGAAAAATATCATAGTTTGCCTCATTTCCATATAGCATTACCAACTCAAAGCAATAAAGTACGTGTGCAACTCTCTGTGCAAATTTTTCACCACTGGGAATGGATTTTGTTACCATGGGCTTCAAAAGATAAAAATAAGGCTGGACTATTAGTCTTTCTTTTTTTCACCTGGAAATAACTGTCACACCAAAGGAGAAGAAGGGATATCTCAGAATGGAAAACATTTTTTGCAAAAGTCCAATCTTATCATATCCATCTGAAACTGAAAGCTGTGCTACTGATTTGAAAATCTGCTTAGGTCAAAACACAGTTTGACTTACAAATCCGCGTCTCACTAACTTTACTGTTGTCTTGCTATGAGATTCTGAATAAAAAGCATTACCTGCTTTTTTTGAATGATGAAATACTCTGAATGATAAATGTGATCATTAGTAGGGTCTTCTACCCAAATCCACCAGGGCTCTCCAACAGTGCCGTGTACCTTTAAGAGCAGAAAAGATTGCTTTGTTGTAGTTGTAACGAGGTTCTCTAGATTTGCTGGATACATTGGATATATTTCTAAATGATGTAAGCTTACAAAGGAATACAGAAATGTAGAAATCGGAGGTAAAGGAATACAGAAGTGTAGAAATCGGAGGTAAGAGCATATAACATTTCTAATTAGATCAGTCTATCTAAAGATTATGTTTCAGTAAAAGTTTGCTTAAGGATATGATACAAATGCAACTGAAGCTAGTGTCTCAGCTGTTTATAAATAGACTCGGGGTTTCCTCTAAGCGTCCTTCTCCTTTTCCTTCACACTTCTGTTTTCGGATTCTGTATAGAGGATCATCTTTCGCTATCCACTGCTCACTTTTTAGCCAAAATCATTCTCTTAGGAAAAACTGGGCACTGAATTGTGACATTCTTCTCTCCTCCTCTCTCTCTTCTGCTCTATTCTAGAAAGATAAAGCTGAGTGGGTTCAGATCTAGCCCTTGCTACAGGTAAAGTGAAGCAAACATAAATAGAGCTGTCTCTTGATGATTCCCATGCCATCTGGCAACACTTTATTCCATCCTAGAGTTTTGTTTGCTTTGTTGTGTACCTTATTTTGCAATGCCAGCCAGAAATCATGGCTAGGTGGGAAGCTCAGTAAAGAATTTCAGTTTCTTTGTTAGAATAAATGACTTATGCCAAGGTACAAGCGTTTTACTTAAATATCTAGGAAAAGAAGAAAAACAAAGGAGCCGGTTCTAATGGCAATTCTAACGCTAGAGGAATCTGGTATTGATTCACACAGCGCTCACTATTTTCAGCATAACTCATTAATGTGTATGTGTTAGACAACAGTCTGTACTGGCCTTTGGAGACAAAAATATGTACTAAGAATAAAACTAAGGTGTTTTTGTTTCTTTTTCAACACGGTCACACAATACATAAGTAGCTGGACAGTAAAGACACTACTATTCATTTTCATTACATTGGAATTTCAGTAGCAGCTTCACTGGGAACTAAGGCAGTGGAACTGAAAGTACACAGGTCATTGAAGGTGACATTTGGAAAAATTACCGCGAGATTATAACTACATCAGGGTTTAGGAGAATTTAAGAGAGGAAAGAAGAATTAAAGGAAGGCGATAAGGTTCAAAGCCCTGAAATTTTAGTATCAATTGTAACAGCATCTTAGTTTTGGAGAGTCCTGTGACAAAGCTGCATGTGGAAAGAAGGGGAATGTGGGAACAGGCAGTGCAACACGCTCTCCAGTTACAACTGTGAAGAACTCTGGGAAGCTCCTAAGAGCTGACACCTACCTGTATTTTGGGCAACCATTTCCCTAAACCCACATGTCTGATATAGGACTCGGCTAATTAATGCAACCTGCATTATTCTGTATTTTTGCTGGACTCTGCCTGGCTGCAGTAAGGCTTACTTGCTCTGCCTGGGTATGTCTACAGTACTTTGCCTCTAACAATGTAAGAAGAAATCTCCACTGGGATATGAGATGTTGTCATATCTCACGGCTATCAAAACATATCTTTTTTCTCTTGAAAAGGAAACTACAAAATTTGTGATGAGATTGTTCTAGAATTAAGTATCCAGGTAAAGGAAGAGTCTTAAAACCATGAAGTGTTACCCAAACAAGGCATTTCAGTTAAATATGGTATTTAAACTTTTAATGTTCTGATTTTATTTCACTACTCTCATTCTTTGAATGCATTTTTTTCGGCAGCTAGGTTTTTGTACCAAATGCAGCTATAGTTTCTATAGTCTTCTGAATAGCTTGCTCAAATACTGTGTGATAATGGAGAAGCAGTTTATGAGTGTCAGCGTTTGAATTTAAGACACAGTTATTAATTTTTAGAGGCTATTATAATTTATCAGCTTTTTATTTACTGATAGAAGTTTAATTTACTGAAGAAACAAAAAAAATCAACAGCTACCTTACAAAAAAGAAAAAAAATGTTTTCCAAGTTTTGATGAGTACCAATATATAAATTCACACAAAAAGAGCTCTGTAATTTGAATCAGTAAAATGAGCATAATGTTTCCAAAACAGCCATTAAGAAAACTATGCCAAAAGGTCATAGCAGAAAATAAATGTTTGTTGAAGTTTTGCTATAACATTAGATGTTCTGAATTGAAATACGAGAGTACGATTCTATGTGGACCCCTTTTCAATTTGTAAAAATATAGAAGAATCTAGATTTTGTAAAAAAAAAATCTAAAAATGAATTGAGAAATTACTTTGCATTAGGATACAGTTTAACATGAAAAACAGTCATGAGTTTTTTGTCTTTAACAGATTACAGGTAAAGTAGATGAAAGACTGAGCAATAAAAACTTATATTAATCTTCAGAAAGCAAACAAGCATTACTTTTTAAGTACTGCACATAAATAAGCCAGCAATAATTCATGTTATAATTCATGTTAGGAATCCATTCAAATATTTCTGTAATAAATCCAGGTAGCAAAAAAATCTAACTTTCTATACTTTGATCATTAATCTCCCACTCATGAGCTAACTTGGTGAAAATTCCAAAGAAAAAGGAAAAGCCTTTAGGCAGGAAAAAATTGAAAAATCATTTAAATGTTTGCGGAATAAAACTCTAATTTACTTGTGATTAAGGTATATTTGTAATCCAAGGGATTTAAAAATTATTTTTAAAATAAAAGAACAGATACTTAATATCCACTTTTCAGAATAATTTATCTTAACCGTAAATATCCTTAGTGTAAAGAAAAGAAGTATGTGCTTGCCCATTGAGGTAGCTTTGAAAGTTTCAGAAGTATCAGCAACAATACAATGCCCCCATGTGGACATTTGTGTATTATTTAAATTTATCTTAAATCTGTTCTAATGAACAGATCCTGAATCACAGGGTGTGCAAGTAGCACAACTCTTTTTACATAAATTTGTGCCACAAAATATAGATTAATATAATACCAAATGTTCTTCTGTTCAAATAAGTCCCAACAGAAAAAAAAAAAAGGCTCCGATGCTGTGAATCTACATTTGTAAAGCCACAAAGAGCAGAAGAACCTGGCAAGCACGAACTGAATTTTAAGGCTTTATTTTCTGCATTTGACATTCATGCATAGTTCAGACAGCCATCCCTGTCTCCCTTTCTCTTGCTTCTCTTCTTTGGGCATATAACTTAAATCCGTGTGTGGCTGCTACTAATACTCAATGTAAGCACTTGCTACAACAAGTTATAAACAGCACAATCCTGTAGCAATCAACAGGAAGAAAAGTATCATCTTCGGGTGCTCCGTTCTACAAAAGTCTTAAATAGTCATTCCAATCCCATTATAAAATTTGCTTTTCAGCTAAAATACATACTTTCTTTTCCCTTATCCAAACAGCTACGGACTTCCTGTGATCGCCTGCTTTATTGGAGCTAAATTAATGCTTCCCGTGCTTCCCCCACGTCCTTTTTTTTTTTTACCTGATCATTCCATGTGAAGTCAGGAGCGATGTTCAGGCGAACTCGTAGCACCGTGCGGGTAATTGGCTGAATAGTTGCTTCCATTATGATGGAGGGGATTTGATGGACACACTGTTTTACCTTTAACCCAATCTTCACATGATGCAGCATATGACCTGCCAAGAAAAAATACCAGGCGTGACACATTTGCATTTCCAGGAAAAAGAACACAACTCCGACTTTAAAATGGGCTTTTAGAGAGAGGTGTTATTGCTTGCTTGTTTTGCTCTTAGGCGCATAAATGTCTGACTCTCTTGACCTGGCATGTCTGAATATTTTGTAATACTTAACTGGAATTAGCAATTTAGAGCGTAGAAAATTAAGTATTAATCCCCCTGTTGGCTATAACTAAGGGGTTAAAATAACTATTAATAATTCACACTGAAAACATACTATGTCAAGCTAGTTCTCTTTCCTTTTCTGACTTTTTGACCAGGCTCTTACCAAGCCATATAGGTTGTTTTTTTTTTAAAGCACGAATACTGACCTTTTACTTAATGAAGGGCACACATTTGAACTTCTACAAATCCTGTGTAGTGATTCAAAGCAGACAGAATGCCTTTCATAAAACTGAATAAAGGTAGTTAATAGCTTAAAAATGCATGAACCTAGCAAACATCTAACAGCAGCTCTAGTCTTTCAGAATCCACGTGCAACTGAGAAAAAGGAAAAACTATTTTTTTTTTAAATTTTGTATCACGGTCATGGTAACTAAGGCAATAAAGTGATCATATTCACTAAAATACAATTCCCACTTGCATTTTACAGCTGAAATCTCTGTTTCCTTGCTCTCAATTTTAAATATAAAGCAAAACATAGCAGTAATTAATTTTCCCCCAAATATTGCAACTTCTAGCTTATTTGGGGAAAGAAGGTGGATTTACCACATTCCACCAAAATTGTTTCTATAATTATGTGGAGCATATTTTATATTTTAGTTGTAACTGCTCATAAGTAGTTACCGTTAAAAGCTACAATATTTTCTGGAAGCAGTGTGTGGTTCCTGTGCACACTTTTCCATTAAAAAAAAAAAGACAAAAAGAGAAGAACTTCTATTAGTTGCACTATGTGTCAAGTGAAAGGATGATGCAAACTTTTTCTTGATATTGCATGAACTTTAGGAGCACAACGTCTTACAATTGAAATTCTTTTATATTGATCCTAAATTTTCATATTCGCTTTTTCTTATTTAACAAACTGGCAGATTTTGCCTCACACAGGTGTTTATCCATGCTCTGAAGTGATGAATGGTGATCTCGCTTAAAAAGCAAATCTTTGATGCAAAGGTTTTATCACATATTTAGTAAGTTTAACTTGCAATTGGTAAAATAGGTGTGCCTCCAGCAAGTGGGTTATTAGAAATCAAAACATTTAGGTCAGTACAATTTGGTGATACATGCAGTATTACGGCACACTTGCACAGTGAATAGCTTTTGCATTTAGAGGTAAAACTTCAGAAATCATGTTAAGTAAAGGCAGGTGGCAAATATATGACTCAGTAAGCTTATGTTGGGAAGTACTTCCTCATACAAAATGTGATTTTGGCATCACAATGTGGGAGGTGACCTGTGCACAAGACAGCGCTGAGGTCTTACACATTTATCTGTCAGGGGAAAATAAGGCTGCTCTCCCAAATTCTATAAAATATTATAAAACTCTTTCTCTCTCCTTCACCTCTTTTTTTTTTTCTTAGACACACTATGAGAAACTATCAATGGCATTTAAGAAATATTAAAACCTTCTGAACAAAAGCTGACTATTCAAGAAAACAGGCATATTTAAGAAAAGAAAAATAAATTTTGCCTAATCCATGACAACCACCACCCGCATTCTGAGAAACCAGGGTTGATCATCGTGGATAACACAGCGATTTTTTGGCTTTCTGGTAACTCCATGGTTATATTGCGATAGCGCATAGATTAGCGGTGACTAGTTTGTGGTACGTGGAATCCGGAACCTGTGCAGACAATGTCCTCTTCATTCACTGGGAGACCTGGCACCCATCTGAAGTTTTAATCTCTCCCCAGACATGGGCTGAGTTAGCCAGCCAGCTCCTGTCTCTCTATCTCCCAAGTCACAATTGAAAAGGAAGAAACGTGACGACTGAAACTAGTCCTGTGGAGTAACCAAAGAAGGCAGCACGCAGAAGCTCTGCTTTTGCTCATTCCAGCATGGCTTTGCCTTCAAATGAAAACAAGGCGGCTGCCAGGCAAGTGCTTCCTTCACTCCCTCGGTGTCAGAAAGAGGGGCTACAAGTACATCAAGCACCAGGACTCATGGAGAGGCACAGATCAAGTTGCTTCAAAATTTATAAGGCCAAAGAACATGAAATATCATTACATACAGCCAGTGATTTCCACAGTCAAAGCCCAAATCTCACCTACTTTCTAACTAAGTTAATATAAAACAAAACTAGACGTTAGACGCAGACATAGCGCTTAGGGATATGGGTTAGTCGAGGACTTGTTGGTGTTAGGTTAATGATTGGACTTGATGATCTTAAAGTTCTTTTCCAATTTGGGCAACTCTGTTGGTCTATGTGGGCACACTCCCATCTCGTCAATTCTAGTTCCGCTATGCTGAAGGAAGCAAAACTGGTTTTGTATTTTAATACACTACTTCTTGCTTCTCTAAGGGCAGGTGTGGGAAGAAAGAAGCATAAATGAAAGAAAACAAACACTAATACAATTAATAAAAAAGTATTAAGTATTAAAAAGACTGCATAGATACACAACAAATTAACATCTGAATAAAAAAGTGCTATAATGCTTCTGAATCGACAAGCATGATAACACCAGCACTTCAAATAAAATGTTCTACTTTTAATACATTAAAAATGACTATATATTATAATGCACAATTAAAGTAAGCTTTTAAAATTCTCTCATAGTCCTTTGGCTTATTAAACAAAAATATAACCTCTACTTCTGCAAACTTTTACATATTTATTCAACTTTTTTCCAACCTAAATTAAGCATGTAACAAAGCTTCCTGAGTCAGGAACAAAGTTCTCTTGTCAGATTAGAGAACCATCAAGTCAGAGGCCATTAACTTCTAAATAGCAGGTTTTTTTCTCAACAACTTGGCAATTACAGGTGCAAAGAAAGCCCACATAAAAAAAAATACACTGAGATAGGAAAAAGAAATACATTACAAGTAAATATGTTTCTTCATCTTCAACAGCTGGTGGACAGTTTATGCACAAGAGTTTATATACACATACTAGAAATTGTCATTATGTCTACCAGTAGGCTTGTGGATTTTCCCATTATCAAAGTGTCAAATCCTTAAAAAAAAATTCCATTAAAGTCTTCTGCAATAATACCAGTGACAATGAATTCTCCATGGTCAATGAAAATTAATGCAGTGTTTCAGAAACAGGTGATTTACTGATAGTATACCAGACAAAATAAACTGCTTTTATTTTTTAGTATTTCACTAAAAAACCCCAACAAATGCCGTATTTTGCCAACTGGCAACAATAAACAGATGACTTTTATGGGGGTGTATTACATAATGTGAGTAAAAAGGTAGAATAGGTCAACATAAATATGTATGTATACAAATAAACGTGAGTATGTGCCAACATACACCTCTATTCCATGTATGGTTGGTAGGACGTGGGCCAGCCTTACCTTCAAAGCTGTGCTCTATTACAAGTTGTGGAGACTGAACAGACCCTCTTTATTGGACAGACCCTAATACCATGTTAATGCGTCTACATGGCTTCCAGACCAGAGTGAGTACACTAATGAATGGCTCAGATTTAGTCCTAACTTGGCCATTGATTACTAACAGTTTAAACAGATCAGAATTGCTGTTTCTCACCTATTTCATCTTTTCTCATGTCCTTCATCTTGTCTACAGTGAGATTCTTCTCTTCCAACTTTGAAAGGACTGATGGTGGTAACACAGAGAACTGTCTCAAAGGGCTCACCCAGCCCCACAGTCGCTTGTCAATGACTTTGCTGAGATTCAGTAGTCGATATGTCATTGCAGGCCAACGTTTCCTAAGGGCAATCTCAAAAAGAGCTCGAACAATACGAGCTGCATTCTGGAGAGTGAAAAAAAAGAAGAAAAAAGAAAAAATGTTGTAATTCTCTCCAGTATTCTTTGTAAAATGAAAAGGATCCCATAGACTCATCTTTGACAAACCGTAAGAATAGATTTTTCTTTTGAAACTGATTTCAAACATTCTTAAAAACTATTTTTCCATCAATGTCTAGTGGCAGAACTATCTCATGGTCACCTACAGAAACTAAGGAAAGAAACATGTGCAACTAATTCAAGTTGTAGTGGCAGGTCTGCCATAGAATTTTGATGGCAGTTATGCTAACATTAGGGAGTTCTAAATTTATTGGGTCTCAATCCCTTCTGAAACAAGTTCACTCACTGTACTTAATGTCTTCATCTTCCCATATACACCTTCAAACTCAGTTTATATGGAAATTCAAGTTTTAATTTTTCACTTCAGTTGTGCTTCCATAATAGCATCACATTTCACACTGAATTTCACAACATCTGCACAGAAGTTTAACAGTAGTGTCTTTTTTTCAAACATTACTATCTTCTGAAACTATTGTATAAATAAACTGTATAAATCTGTTTTGGACTTGGAAAATTAATTATTACCATAAGCTTGAATGAGGTCAGTCTTATCCTGAAAATGTAAGTTATGATATTTCTTTCATAAACTGTATTATTTCATAAAGCTGTTATTATGAAGTTGTGAGGTTTTGGTTGTGGTGTTTTTTTTTTTTTTTTACTATGCCTAGATTAGCAATTCTGTTCTTGATTCATTCAGTAGAGTATAATCATTCTCTACTGGCTCTGCAATGCCAACAGGAATAAGAAATAGAAAATTATTTGGTTGTGATAGGAAGCATATGTTACTAAAGAAGAACATTTCTTTTACTTAGGATGAATTATTTTCTTAATAGTTACTATCCAATTAAAAAAAAAATCACAATTTTTAGCACTGGTTCCACATGTACAATTTATGAAGATCTGAGGAGACCAATGTTGCCTCACTAAAAATGCCATAATTGAGACAGACAAATAAAAGCAATTGGCTTGAAAGCAAAGATTAAAAGAATCATACTGAAAGTGATCTTGCTGTGCAAGTACCATAATTTTTATGATGTGCATAATGATTTCAGAATTTTCTCATTTATAACCATACGTGCTACGAAATGTAAACACTTCTGAAGAAGGTAATGTTAGTATGAAAATCTTGCTGAAGAATATGTATACTTTTGAATGTTTAACTCTCAATTTTAGCACCAGCTAAATGCAATCAGTTCTTTCCAAAAAGATTTTTTAAGGAAGAGACAAAATGCTTCAATGAAACATGTTGCCGACTTAAAAAAAAAAGAAAGAAGAAAAGAGACATAGGACATGCTAAAAGGTAAAACTTTAAAATCTATTTTATAGATCATTGCTGCACATCTGGGATTATCTATGAATGTCTTGTCACTGAGTTCTTTGAGATCCAGAACCCTGAAGTTTCACACCACACCCTGGTCTTTCTGAGATGGGCTCCAGTCATACAAGCAAGCAGCTGTGTGTCACAGACCCGCAGTTCTCTTACTCTGTGCAATAACTAAACAGGTTGCAGGGCTTTTAGCCATTCAGGTGCCAAAGCAAGCTGTCAAATATATAGACCGGCATGTGAATTTGGAGGATTACGTCTAGAACAAAATTGTAATAACACATCTTTCTTGTGTAAACCAAGGAATGCAATTAAAACATGGATCAGGTTTTGCAGAATGTAGTATAAAAGTACACAAAACACAAAAACAGATTGCAACAGATTTCCAGATTTAGAAGAAAACCCAGTAATTCAAGAATAACATTTCTGTGCAACAGCAGTTAGAACCACTAAATACAGTAAGACTAAGGGGTAATATGAACAAAAAGGACATTGATAATTAACCAAAAATGCAATAGTCACCCAAGGTAGGCTTTTGCAAATCTTTCACACCTAAATACTAAACCACTCATGTGCACACACGCGGCTCTGATTTTCAAATCAATTTGCATGAAAATGTACAAAAAAAGTTGCAGATCGAGGCCTGCTTACACAATTTAAAACATCTGGGAGAACGAAAACAGCAGAAGACAGCCATGGATACACAAGAAACACAATTTTTACCTGTGCAACATATGCAGAATCTGAAATAAGGGAGAAGCTGTCCATCTCCCCTCTGCTAATATATGTTTGAAGGAGGATATTAATTTTTCCATAATTGTTTTCCACACCTCCTGGAGCAGGAAGTTCACAGAAATCATTCAGTAAGGTATCCAGCTCTTCTATTTCTTCTTCTCTTACCTAAAACACAATTATACATTATGAAGAGGCTGGAGCAATTTGATAAATTTTTTTTTACACTGAAATCAAATTTTCCTTATAACATAGTTACATTATTTTTAAATGGAGCCTCTTGTTTTAAGGAAAAAAAAAAAGAAGAAAAAAGCAGCAAACCCATACCTTCCACAATGTAGCTAATAGACTATAATTGAAACTATCTTAATAGTGACACAATTACATTTTATTATTCATCACCATCTATTAAGGTTGCCATTGACATACAAAAATTTGATATGCCACAAAAATTGAATCTTCTGACCCTACCATCCTTCATCTGATGAGATTTCATTTTTTATTTGACCAGAGGAAAACCTCTGTCCATCTGGATTAGGGCAATCTTGAATGAACATTAAATGTACTCATTATAGTTACATAGTTTGCATGTGGCATAATATGTTTTTAACTGAAAACTGTGAAGTACTATGATTCATGATATTAAAATTTTCACTGTTAATAAGATTAAGTCTTAATATGAGTAAAGAAATATTCATATCTATGGTTTGAATAATGCATAACATTTCACATTCTAACTGATGACCCTTACATGGCAAAACCAGCATAAATCTACATATTCGTTGATTTACTGATAGTCTGTTAGAGTAAAACTTATTTAAAGAGGGTAAATGTTTAGTCCCTGCAGGGAATCAGCTGAAAGTAATTTTCATTTGGACCTGACCACCTGACATACAAAAAGTCCTGAAACAATTGAGTTAAAATCCCCAGCTATCCAGCCACTGGTCCTACAGGAAAGATGATGAAGGATACAACCATCACAGTTGACTCCACTGTCAGGGGAATATTATGCTCTGCTTACAACAGCAGTTTTGATAATTTTTACTGCTCTTTTATAGCATGGTACAGGTCAAATCCAGATCCATATTTCAGCTAGTGGAGACTTACCTATCTCAAAATACAGAATTTTTAAAGGCATTATGGAGACATGGTTCATATTAACAAAAATCACAGTTTTTATCAAATAGAGGGGTAAATCCTGAGTCATTCTTGTGAAAAATCAGTTACTGGTTTTAACATTCAGAGCTGCACAGCAAACAAATCACAAAGAAGTTGGAAATGCACTGGTGTCACACCATATAAATTGGAGAAAGCAAACTAGAAAAAGTATGCTTTAGTCAAGAAGCATCACAACTAACTTTATTACAAATATAGAAACATATCACATAATATTTTCCATATGCTTTTCTTTAAAATACTCAATTACACTAAATTTAGACCTAGCAAAGCAATATCACTATCATAAAAAAACCCTTCTAGCTTGGAAAACGTTGCATGGGGCACAGAGAAACCTCACTACTTATTATCTTCTATAACGGAAGAGATTACAACAAAATAGAATTTTTCCATTAGATAAAGAGATGGTAATACTCAGATAACATGTGCAAATATGTAAATATGTAGATGGTGAGGGATTCACGCTGACTGTTCGTGGAGCCAGGTGACCGAGAGCCAGCTCTCATCTGAAAGTTGTATAATTGTGGTAAAATGGCAACAAGCCCAAGCTAACAAACCCTGCGGAGCTTGGCTCGCACCTCTAGGAGGTGGAAGCGTCGGCAAACAAGCTCGTGCCGGATCGCAGCGTCTTGTCTTGTGTGCTGCTCACACGGGAGGAGAAAAGGGAGGTTGGAATTGCGCTGTACAACAGTACAGTAATCTCCCAGCATGCACAACAAAACCTGTCACAACAGCTTTCTAGGTTTTAAATTTGAAAACAAGTCAGCGGAATTTATCATTCTGTTAATCTAATATTGTTCCCTGCATGAAGTGTATCACAGAATTAACTTCAGTGAATCCTGCCTTGTTTCTCATAAAGCAAACTCTTCAGGGAGAATCTAATAACAGCTTAAACTTCAAACAGGAAAAACTGTCTCATCCCTGGGTGCACATTCCAATGGACACTTATCTTTACCTGTAAATAATGGAGGAGCTGAAAAGTTCTTAAAAGTATTTAGAAGGAATTTCTAAAGATCCATAACTAGATATTAAATGTGCACTATAGTTCAAGCTCAACTACATCTAAATCTGAGTGAGAGCATATATAGTTCTTGGCAGTTACGCCTACTTAAAAAATATTTTAGAATGGTGCTTAATATTCAACAAAACGGGTCTGTAGGGACTATTTATGGAGTGAGTACTACGGAAGTGACTAGTTCTAAGGCATTTTTTGCATAAAAGGATACAACTTTACCTTTATCTGCTCGAATTCTTCAGCTTTTGATACTATAGCAAGAATATCGCCTTCTGTTTTATGAGCATCAAACAATTCATTGAAAGTCTATTAAAAATAAAATTAGTTGATTTAACACTGAAAATAAAAATATAGCACAAAAGAAAGAAACATAAACCAAGATTTTAAATAGCATATAAGGTTAAAATGTAAGAAAGTTACTGGAAGACCAGACTGATGCATTTTAAAAAGGATTTCCAGAATGACTTCTCAGCACTTTCAGAAAAACAGTCCCTCAAAACTTTTGGTACCCCAAAATCAAAAGCTGTGCAATCTATGGCCATTTCAGAAAAAGTCTAGTACATATCTGAGTTAATAAATATGTGAGACTAATTATACATAGTGACAGTAAATAGAAATTAATGCTGAGTGCTCAGCTTTTATTCGTGAAAAGGACTTACTTCCTACAAAAGAAAGGTTTTAAGACAAACCAAGCTTCTGATACTACGAAGTTTGGTACAAATGCATCTTCCTTCTATGTTTACCACACAGACGGGTTACAAAGCCACAAGTTGTTTAAGGTTGGTAACCTGATAGGATTCTCATGCGGAAAAACTTTTCTGTTGATATCAAAATATTTCTTATATTCCACCTAAAAGAAGGCAGAGACTACAGATATTTCAAATCACGCTTAAAACCAAACTTCATTCTGCAATATTTCTTTCTACTTTCGTTCTTTTTCCTCTCTATTTCCTCTCTCCCCATTTTGGTAAATTTGATTTGAAAATATATTGAACAAATTAGCTACATATTCTGCAATATCTATTTTAGGTGTATGTTCAAGAAGAAGGAAAAAAATCCCAGAAATAGAACATCATATTTTACCTCTATAGTATTGTATTTAATATAGTAGTGGCTGGCAGTTCTGCCTAAATCTGTCGAAAAAAAAAAGCCAGTTCGTTCTTCAAAGCGAATCATGCGGGCTTTGTCCAGTTTTCTGCCGACTTCAATTACCAATTGTTCTCTGTGCTTCTCTAGACCTGGATCCATCTAGACATGAAATATACACATTTATTTGTACAAAAGGGAAAAAAAAAGTGCTAAATAATTTTATTGAGATAACCCAGTCACACAAAGCCAGAAATCAAACAAAAGGAAGGTACAGTTATTAAGTCAAGATTTTCCTGAGATCTCACTAGTAACAGATACATTGATGTTATTGACCAAAACCTGTCTGTACAGGACAAAATAATCAGATTAGTATTTCTTTCACAGCACTTTGAGACTATCAGTACAATGTAGGCTAATATTAGTTATGAAACAGTAGCATGGATATGAATTAAGTTTAAATGGAAATTTTTGAAGGAAGTTTTAATGATGACATATTCTTTATGAAATTATCATTACTGCATCACTCCATAAAAACATGTCATCTTATGATATCTTCTATTAATGAAAAAGGCTGAAGATACACCTTGCCTGGGTATCTGACATGAGGATGGCTTTACCTGTAACCCAAACAGAATAAACTTGAAATGGGATGGCTGAGATGTTTACTAGCAAAAAACCTCTAACGTCCCTGAAAGCTTTGGTTATGTCAGCTGGGATATTCTGATTACTGAGTTATAGGTGTACCACATAAACACTCACACTTAAAGCATGTGAGGAGCTTGCTGTGCCCAACACCACTTCTGCTCATACCACAGTTTAGGAATTTGGACATTTTGTCCATGCAATAGTGTACATTATTAGCTCATTAGTACATACAAGGCTGGGCAAAACTCCTGTCTGAGTGAGATTGCTCTCTAACTGTGTGTTACCGTTACCACCTCATAGAATCACAGAACAGTTTTGGTTGGAAGAGACCTTCAAGATCACTGAGTCCAACCTCTGTCCTGCACCTGGGATACTGATAGGGATCCGTGAATGTGGATTCATGGTAACCCTTTGGTATATGTACGTCTGAGATACAGCTTTAATTACACAAGCAATGATTAGTTACCACATCAGAAAAGACTGAAACTCTGTTCTAGTTCACAGGCAGCATTCTTACCTCAGGGCTTGTACAGTTCAGATTTCCTACCGAGTAAGCCATGCCAGCCCTCCTGGCAAATCTGCACCAGGAATATATGACCAAGACTGCAAAAAGCAGCAGGTTTTAAGAATTGCTGTGCTTTGGGTTTGCTCTGGTTTTCCCTGGGCCAGGATTCAGTTTCCCCTTTGTGCCAGAGGGCTTCATCTCATGTTCAGTGAAGCTGCAGACAAACACAGCCATCTCCACGAAGCAGCTGCAAGCCTAGTTCCTAATATTCCCTGTCTTTACCAGTTACTCTGAAGCTGTTTCTCCTTAGTTATGGCTTGCCTTAGTTTCAAGTCAAAAGCTAAGATGGCAAAGGTCTAGAGTGCTTTTCTCAATACTAAGTCATGCATTGGGGTCAGATTTCAGAGCAGAGGTGGTCAAAAAAAAGTGGATGCCAGATGTTTAACGTTTCTTAAAACTAAAGAGGAAAAAAAAAATATCAAAACACTTTCATACTCCTTTGGCAGTCCAAATTACCTGCCAGTCTTTTGCCTTAAATAGAAAAAATCTAAAGCTGTAACAGTAGACTAACATTTTTTACAAATACAAAGGTTTTAACTTTGAAGGAAAGGTCACTAACTTGAAAAGGCTGTGAAACAATATTTCAGTGTAGAAAATCCGTGATTAGCACCCTTCTTGCTGAACTTGAGTAATTAGAAATCCCACAGAGTAAAGGATCCAGCCTAGAACAGCTTTTAGGTCATACTCTTAAAAGTGAGTCCTGGCATGTCCACAGCAAGAAACTGAACAAGTGTGAAATACACATAAGGAAATCTACCAATGCATGATAAAACCACATTATTATTCACACTGTTTTCACTAACTGACTGTTGGGGACAAGCTCCTCTAACTGTTACAAAACATAAATCTATGGCTTATGGGGATAGAAAGCTTTGCTTAACTGTGGGAACACCAAAGAGTGGAACTAAAAAGAGGAGGAAACAGACTGAGGTACTATATTAAAAAATCGCCAACAAACAGCCACCTTTCCTTTGGAAACCTAAAGGGATGAGCAAATGCATGTAATTCATATCACAGGCTGCACCAACATGACACTCCCATTTGCTCCACTTTTTTCTCCCACTCTTTTGCTGCTTGTCATGAATTTTGGCCATTTCCCCAATTCAGTAAACGGTATCATTCGCACTTCTGGCAAACAACTTTTAAAGTCACAAATCAAAGCAGGGCCCTGAAGTAGCCTCCTCCTGGGCACAGCGCAGGGATGGGCCAGGTGGGGAACAGGAACATCCCAGAGGCGACGTGTGGGGTGCAGAACGTGTCGGGCCTGGCTGGCACGTGCTTGTTCCAGTCTCCCTGTGCAGCAGAAGACACCCTTCCTGTGCGGACAGGCTGGACCTGTTGTGCCCTAAAACAATTACTGGATGTGGCGAGCGCCCAGGGAAAGGGGAAGGAGAAGGAGATTGCATCTTCTCAGCCCCACGGAACGGCTGGGAAGTGTGACCCACGATGGTTACGCAGCTATCAAGGATTCTGTATGGGTATCATTGCTTGTCAGCCAAAAGAAAACAGCTAGAAACTGGCACTCTGCAACGTTACTAAGAAACAATACTAATTATGGAAATGGGACACCTATAACCAGAACAGAAGGAATAGATGGACTAAGTGAGAAAAAACCTGTGGTTATGCCTGCATCTGGCACTGTACAACCCCTCTACCATCTATAACACATTAGCTTTGAAGTTTAAAATTGGTTTATCTAGAAAATAAGGAGATTGACATTGCTCTTCCTCCTACATGAATGGATAACACTTCAGACTGATATAATTTGTTATGGGCTTATCACAAAAATAGGAATATTATTATTAGCACATCAAATTAGATGGAGTAGAAAGCAGGTTAGTGGCAGGAAAAGACAAGTGCTGGCTATCTCCACTTTCTCAGCAGCTGAATTAAACTGCAAAAGCAAGTGGTAGGGGAGCAACTCTTGTTCATTATTTTTTAAATTTAGAAAAAATATTTCTGTTAGTGATATATTACTTTTTTTTACCAGTTACTACCACCGTGGCTGCATTTCTTTTAATTTAAAATTTGTTAATAACACCAGTTAAAAAAAACACAATTAAAAAAAAAAGGAAATTATAGAAATGAGACAGCAACATTCTTCTCACTAGCAAAGCAATTTTTACTTTGCATTTACCTATTACTTTATGATTTGTGTTATCTAGTGCTATATTAACATACTGTAATGTACAATAAGTTTTTTTAATAGAAAACAGATTTGAGATGACCAGAGATCTAAACGTGCCTGGAGAAGCTTGCTTAAAGAATAAGTCTACATATTTCCACTATCAGACAGAAAAGCCACCCCAAAAATATCTCCTGACATATATCTCTACATGCTACAACTGCTACCCACAATATCACGACAAATTATGAAGTCACAGAACAGATTCAGGACACGTGAAATAAACTGCAGTTACTAAACACTTCTGAGAGTTTCACCTGCGTTAGTCTCAATTCCCCATGTACAAACTGTGTTAACTTTAAATGCTTATAATTAGTTGCACAGAAAACATAGCAATATTTAGACAATCTGTAAACTATTAAACTTCCTAAAAATTACAGATAATGAAAAAAAAAGAAAAAAACCTTATGTAACTACGCCCTGATTTATATCACTGCAAGGAATCCTTCTAAATAAAGAAAAATAAAATAAAATAAATTAATTTAAAAAATCTTGTAATTGCCAAATCACAAGAAAAAACAATTCCAGAATATAACTTTAAATTTATAATATGTCACGGAACGAAACATTCTAAAAGAAAAGCTGATGGGGGTGAGGGGAAAGCACGTGATTAATGCTGTCCTTTGGAAGATAACTTGGCCAGTTCATATGTATTTTTATGTAACAGAAGGGGCCTCTTAATTTAGTGTTAAAAATACTCTGCTACAGAAAATATCTTCCTTTTTCTAAGCACTTTAAAAGAATTGCTGATGTCAGGTTAAGTAGAAATAGCAAATATTTATCCTCACATGAGAGAAGGATTAGAGACGCAGAACAGGTTACAGATTTTTTTAAAATGCATTTTATACCTGATAAGCTTTGTGACTGATGCCATATACTAATGGATTTGCTCTCATCCGTACATAAAGATAAGTGTAACTCATCCACTTTACTGCTTCTTCCACATTAGTTACTGTTCCAAGAGCAATCTGGAAATAGGAAAAGAGACAAAATTAAACATATATGTTACAGATGAACATAAGTATTTGGCTGAAAACATATGGCATTCAGAGCATTAGCACTAGATTAAAGAAAGCGTCGGTATGTTTCCAACTTAAATTATTTTAAAATAATTATAGGACGGTAACTCAAACCATTTACACATCTTCATCTTATGAACATCTAATGATATGCTATGTTTGGTGACATAATAAGTGGGTAGTGACCCACACGATCCTTTCGACACAACTTATGGTTTTTACAATTAAAAGATGATACAGAGCAAGCTTGTTATAAAAAAAGGGAAACAAAACAGCACAATTCTTCAGCAAATATGCTTACGGTATCTGAAAAAAAAAGAAATCTATATTTAAAATATCAATTTTTCATACCAATATAAAAGCTCTTGTTCAAATCCTAAACTAAATGATACCAACAATTTTTAGGATTTTCATCAACATGCCCTCATACTTGGCAATTTGTTTATACACAAGTTTCACAAATAGTTTTCTCCTTTTGTGCCTGGCAAGTCAAACATACCAGGTATCTGCAACATTTTTGCTGAAACATAATAAAACTAAACACATAACATGAATATATATATACATACATATACTTCTTTATTTTTCAAGGATAAATCAGGTATACCAAAGCAGGTTTTTTTACAAAGTGCCTTTTTTTGCTAATTCAATAGTTTTGTCACCAAACCATTTACCACAATCATCTGTCATATATACTTTTTAACTTGATAACTTCAGCTCAATTTTGTGTTAAATCCGTGAGAAGTATTTTACTGCCTAATTCCAGTTAACTTGATTGTACCAGGAGACTAATATTTCCTGCAGGTTCCATAAAGAAAAAATTTTCTAGTTGTTGCTGGTTGCTTAAAACAAGCAAAAGTCCCTCTTACTGAATTTTTGTGATCCATCACTACATTTTTAAAGTTATTTTTGTTTTACTGGTGTTTGGGTTTCATATAAATATTCCACATGACTTGGCAGAAATTAAAAAAAAACCCTATACAACTGTAAGTGATTTCATATGCATGTTCAGATCTAAGCATCTAGACCTTAATAATAATAATAATAGATATTCTATAAATATTTTTTAAAATAATATAAATAGTTAGTCAAAAATAATAACACAAGCCAAACCTGTCCTGAGTTAAAATAACTTAAATCCAGCAAAACCTTGTGGATATCGATGACTGATTGCATGGAATAACCCCAGGCTTTGTCTCATGCCTTTTTTCAAGGGATATTTTGTTCTTCAACAGCAGAAGGAGATCGGGAGAACCCCCATCATGTTGTTTTTCAAAGTATAGCTACATAATGCACGGGAGTGGCTAACCAAGGCACTCAGTTCTGCACAGACTGCTACAGGGAAAACACCCGACACAGCCCACAGGTTATTATTACTCTGTTTGCTACCCAGGTTACTTTTAGCATTTGGTTTTTTTCCACTATTCAAATATCTTTCGGTACACAGATTGAAATAGCACAACAACGTAGTCCAACAATAACATTTTCGCCCCAAACAACCACTTTCATAATCATGGAAACTCAAAATTCTCATTACTGAGGACAGTAAATCCTGACAATGAAAAGAAGAAAAACCCCAAACACAAGACTTTTTTGCCTCGTTTGTTCAAGTATCCGATACTTATAAATTAATTATTTTCATAAGTTAAAAGTAAAGCTATGGGGAAAAAATAGTGATTACAAATTACAGTTAGGTTTCAGGTACGGCACTGAGATCTGATACTGTGGTTTACTTCCTTCCCTAACTTTAAGGAATATTCACCGAATAATAAGCAGACAAAAAAAGAGAAAAAAAGAGCAACTTCTAAATATTTGCTGCCATCTAGTGTTCAAGTGAAGTTCTTATGGATTGTCTGAAAATACCTTTTTTAAAACAGTATGAATGACAGATCCTACTAATGCAAACACTTAAGAGTAATTATGAAATAAATTATTTACAAAGTTAGGAGAGGACCTCTGTTAAGACCTATGATATGTAATATTCAAAAAATCAATAAACAGACACAGTGATATTTTATGATAATAAAATAGTTCTAAATTTTCCAAATTTTTCCTCAACCATGTGTTAAGTATTTAGTTAGAAATGGAATAATCAATGAGTAGAAATATTTACTATGTTGACATTGTCTTGTCTGATTGCACTAGGTATCTCAAAATGCTTTTAAAAAAACCCGTTAAAAATAATTGTGTTAACATCGCAAAACAAAAACATAAATACTATACTAATCCAACTCACTGTATCATTTTAAATGAAAAAATCAGCAACATCACAAATTTTTAACTAATTGTTCAATGGCTGATGCTACCATCAGGGTGATGTGCTTAGTAGTCTGTGTTTTCATTAAATAATTTTTTTTACAAATGCTATCCCATAGACTTTATCAAGTTGAAGGGTACTTCAGAGGAGGCGGTTGTGATTTTCAGAAAAGTGTAAAAAGATATAAGTAGCACCATTTTCATGGGTAGTTTTTGAAACACGTTTTTCTAATATTTTTATACATATTACAAAAGGGCATAAAAATATTACTGATAATACATACTGTATGTATTATAAACTGGTTTTTTTTTACATAAGGATAACTGCTACTATAATTGAAAAACTGAGTCAGATTACATGGATAAAAAATTTCTATATATGAATCAAACATTTGTTGTTAAGGTAAGAGAACAAAGAATCTTTCTAACAACCTAATAAGCAATTTTCTGTTTGCTTTGGAAATAAGCGTATTTTGAATTTCCGTTTCAGCATCTGAAGTGATTATGATCTTAGTCCTGGACAGTTTTTGAAATAATTTCTTAATGCTACTAGAATTGTCCCCAGTGGGAGAGAACCACCTCCAGGCACATGTGACTGAAGAACTATTTATAAGTACAACTGAACTCCATTTAACTTGTCTACCACCTGGACACAGCAGAAGAAGGTGAGGGTAGAATGGATGAAGTTGCTGGTCTCATGCAGGTCAGGTCAGATCCCAAGGCCCTGGACACCCAGGGAAACAACTTCAGCTCCCCCAGCCTGCGTTTTGCCCCAAACCCAGATTGGCCGTTCAGTTGCCCAGCTCCTGAGTGATTTTTTTGGAAGAGCTTTGAAGAAACTGTATCTCTGCCGAGAACCACAACAGTTGCCTCCTCTTTCAAACAAAAATAGATTAAGGGGTTTGTCCAACCTAAACGAGTCATCACGTTTTACAGCCCTGGCTTCACAACAAAACCGTAAGTAAATGCAAGGAAAGGCACACCCCCTGGGGAAGGTACACCTACTGCCAAGCACTGCAAATCCTCTCGGTTTCTAGGCTCTCAGGGGAAAGGAGCTGTCCCAGCAACAAGCTGGGGTCCAGCTGTGGATGTCAGGGAGGGCTCCATCAGGTGGAAACAATTAGGGAAGGAATGGTGACCTGCCTTCTATGAGCTATTGATGATAGTTCCCAGATAAGTTAAGGTTTATGGTCTAATTAAACCACATCCCCTGCATCTTATCTTTCTTCCTGTATTTGCAGAAAATAACAGCCGTAGGTATTTTCTGTCTGCCAGCTGGTCAACTGACCAGGACTCGTTCCTCTTGACCGAGCACACTAACCAGCCACTTACTTTTTCTTTTTACATTTCATTATGCCCTGTGGCACAGCTTCAGCAGAAAAGGAAAAGGGCACTTCCATGGCTATCTTGATCCTCGCTGACAATTTACTCTTCTTCTGCACATTTTTAGGTGAGAAAAAAACCCAAAGCAAACCAAAACTCAAACCAAATCTTCAGGAGAGAATTCTTAGTGGACTGAGTTTCTGAAACTCATGTTCAAAGTTGTAATTTTGGTGTCAACAAAGTTGACATTTTGTAGCTTTCCTACGAAAAAGTGCACTGGGACATCAAGGCCAGTGTGCTGTCCTGAGATTAGATAACAGCAAATGCTAAAGGGCAGAAGGTGGTAGTGAGAAGCAAGGACCATAGCAATTTCTCCCAAGTTCTTAAAACTTTAGTTAAAGGTATTTGCCTTTGCATTTGACGTCTTTCAATGGATTTTTATTCAGGTTTAGAACTACTCTACCTTTTAGATACAACTCCCTGCAGCAGAGTTCTATAGACTTACCACCCAACTGGCATACTTTTGCATCTTCTGAAACTGCCACTGACTCATCTCAGACAATAGTCTAAACTCTCTGCAGGGAGCAGAAACATCTTTAACTACATCAGGCTGCCCAGAGGCCATCTAACCTCACCCTGAATGTTTCCAGGGATGGGGGCTTCTACTACCTCTCTGGGCAACCAGTTCTAGCATTTCACCACCCTCATTATAAAAAATTTCTTCCTTATATCCAGTCTGAACATAGCCTCTTTTAGTTTAAAACCATTACCTCCTGCCTTATGGCAACAGGGCCCAACCATTTTCTCGCTCATCAAATAGTCCACCCATCGAATCCGTACGTCTCCAATTTAGAGAAAAGGATGTCGTGGGGGACTGTGGCGAAGTCCTTACAAAATTCCAGATAGATGCTATCCATAGGTCTTCCCTTGGCCACTGATGTTGTCACTCCATCACAGAAGGTCACTAACTTAGTCTGGCAGGATCTGCGTGAAGCCATGCTGGCTGTCTTGAATCACCCCACTGCCCAGATTTTCTCTCCTGCACCCCCTAAACCTAGGTACAAAATTCACATCTCTGGATGCCACTTAGTGACTGTGTGGCTAGGATTACATATTGTACTACTCCAAATATCTGAATCATTGCCTCATTCTTACCACCTACCGATTTCTGCCAAGAGACTTGGTCTCTTCATGTTCTTGTGGAAACATGAAGTCTTGCCATATTTCCAATGGCTGCCTTAATTTTACTAGTTCTTCTTTCAGCTACTGATCTGTTTATAACAAAAAGAAGAATTTAAACAATTCAGCAGTGGCCTTTAATTGGTTTCTCTTTACAGGTATAGCGTAAGCATTTGGGTTCTCTGAATGACTTTTAATAAAAGCAGACTGTATTCCTAAAATACGTCATCTTATTATATACCAGTGAAGATTTCCCAGTGCTTACAAAAAGCTCCATTATGGCAAAGATGAGAGTGGTCATCAGCACACTGTCTAGATTGTTTTAACAAATAAATCAATAAACATATATTTTGTCTCCATATAGTGCTATTTTTATTGCCAAAGGGATAATGCCTATAGAAGATCACCAAAACTGATGTGCTTCCTAAGACTATCTACTGATAAATACGATGGCGTATGTTTTAAAACGTATTTATTTTTTTAGAAAGCTGCAGCCTTAGGTTTATCTCCAGATAAACATAACAATTTCTGAAACATCTGTATACATCTCTCAGGATTCCACTAACTTAGATCAAACCAGCACATATGGAAGTTTAGAGTGACTCAAATTATAAAGAAATAATGAAGTTATTTTCCAAAAATACCTAACACGATAGCTTTGTGTAACTGCTCATAATATTGATTTTCCATAATCTGTCAGGCACTAACTTTTCCTGCATATCAGGACAGAAGGATAAGTAACATCATACATATCAGACGACAAAAAAATATGGTGGTTTCATGCCAATGCTTTTCAGCATTTTCTGTTGCTATTTCTACTAACAACCATTTATCACAGCGATTAACAAAATTCTGACTGCATCTTCAGCTGCTGTAACTGCACTGTAGCCACAGAATCTTTGGTAATTTAAAGCCATGAGTACACTGATCTTCTCAGATAACACGACCACTACATAAAATACTAAAAAAAAAAAAGTTCTGTCTAAACTAGTTTGTCATTTTCTTGCACTTTTTCCCAAACCCCAAATCCTGTGGTAGAAGTGCTGCTCTTAGAAGTAGTTTTTATGATATTCTACATCACATACTTCCTATATAACTTTGATTGGATAAATTTAGACGACTACCTCCTATGAAACAAAATTATTGTTCTACTTTTTTCTTTTTCTTCAATTACAGTATTGTAACAAGGCAGGAGGATTAAGTTCTGAATTTTAAGCCTTCAACGGAACAAAATTGTTTTTTTCAATGACAACCAGCAATATTTTTCAGATATCTACTTTGATACTCAATTACTGTTAAAAGTCACTAAATTTCTATTGAGATTTCCTCTACTTCTGGGATTTCCTCTACTTCTGGAAAGAATTTCAGTAATGCATACACATTTGAAAAGAAACTACTTTAGGTTTTTTTCTTCCTCTCCATAAAAAGTTTAATAAATGTAAATTCTTTTGTCCCCTCAATTCCCCCCTCCTCCCCAAACCAACCAAAACCGCAAATCTGAAACCTCCATTCCTTTAAGTTTGAATATAACAATCACCTCTGCTTTCTGGCCTCGCAGGGAAATTTGTGCAATTTGGAACTACAGCTCAGATCAGAGGAAAAAACACGCTGCCCACTAAAACCTCTCTCTCTCTGCAGAATATTACACATTGGAAGTGAATACCTCACATCTCATACTTTCTTAACTAAGCATTTTCAGCTAGGAAGTAAGAAATTGGACTGGAACTTCTGGTTCATCAAGTCAAATCTTCTTTTCATAGCATGCAGTCACATCTGCCACACAAATACCATGACTTACTACAAAATCTTCACCATAGAAAAAAGTTAGACTCCACTACTGCTAAAAGACTGTTGCAGATCTTATATATCAGGCAACTTAAGAGCAGCGTGATCAATTCCTATATTGGCATTTGTCAAAATTATCTTTTTTTTTTGTTTTATTCACTTCTAGTTCTGACTAGTTATAGAGAGCTGTTGTACCTCCTTTGAAATTTCCTTTTGCTAAGCTAACCAACAAGATCTTTTAAGGTATGTCAGCAAAGCCTTTTCTGCACAAAAGACAGCTTTTCTGCCAGAGCTCTGTGGAAGGAATAGGTGAGATTCTAGGTGTAATTCAGATGGGCACACCATCACCTGCGCAGACAATCTGGAAAAATACAGACCAAGCCTGAGACAACAGTAGCACACAGACCTGCCATTTGTTTTTCACAATAAGTCCATCACAGAGATCTTCTCTGACCTAGTTCAGAAAAGATGCTTATACTGGGGCATTGGACTAGATGATCTCTCAAGGTCCCATCCAACTCCTAACATTCTGTGATTCCTCTGTCTTTATAATTCTTCACTGATCTGAAGGCCACCTATGAGAGGAGAGGACTAAATTTCTAATGCTAAAATTAAAAGATTAGACAAATAAATCCTTGGCTGTGAAAGGAAGAATATCCAACCCTTTTCTTTCCCTGTCTACATGTTTCTCAAGAAAAAGAACCAAGCTTTTCTATGAAACCTGGCTGGATTCTTCCCTAGTGAAGAATCCAAGAACCAGATCTATCTCTCCTAACTTCCTGGGGTGCTGAACAAATAACTACAGGTAATCCCAAACTTCACAGCGAACTGTAGAATTTCAGTTACTACTGCTAATGTTTAAGCTGTTAATATCCAATTTTAAAGAACTGGGTATCCATCTAGTTCCACTTAGAGAACATTCACAGGTGTCCATCGCCAGGAATATAAAAGTGTCAAAACGAAATGGTTGAAAGCTCTACACCTGCCCACTGTGAGCACACCTTCAATTTATTTTTCTTCTCTTCTTTGTGGTAGAAAGTGGGGTGGGAAAATTGCACATGGCTCTTTTTAATCACATTTGGGGCTCACATCCTGTAGGAGTTCAATTCCTCTCTGCCTTCTTGTACTCAGACCTCTCCAGAGCCTCGAGGTGAAGAGCAGGAGCTGTGAGCACAGACAGGTGTCAATATTTTCATCCCCCTACATTTGTGTGTGGAAATACTTGTAATACAGTTAAACCTCATTCTGCTTTCAATGTGTACTTGGGCAGAGATTTTTCCTGTTAATAGGAATTGAAGAAATAACTTATGAGAGACTCCTTTAAAGAAAAAAATGCAAACAAACAAAATCATAAATGATCAAACTCTGTCACTTGTAAAGAATCAAGGAATCAATCTTAACATTTTAAAAGGTCACTGTATCTACTTCTGCTCCTTTCCAGAATTTCCTTTAAAAATTATTATTTATGATTGAACAATGCAAAGACTTTAAAATGATGAAAAGGTAAAAACCAAATAGAAGTATGTAAGAATTAAACAGAGAAAACAGAATATGCAAATTAAGAAATCAAGACTATTCCCAATACATCAAATAAACTTCACATCTTTCAAAGAGATAAGTAGTTTTAAGATGCCACTGGATATTTCAGTTTAGCTGAAGTTTACTTTTATCAAACAAATGTCCAGTGGCTTTGAAAGAAGAGTCTTCTTCAGTTAAGCATGTTACAGTTACTGAGGTTTCATTGTAAAAAGTGTGCATGTGTGAATATGCATATTTTGAACGGGGTTTTACAATAGATAGCTGTTGAATTGTTGTATTTTAATATGACAGTGGTCAGCAGTTTCAATGCAGCCGCAGCATTTTCAAAGAAAATGCACTTCAAGACTTAAACTGAAGCAAATGGAGAACTTACTATTTATAACAAACCAGTTCTGATTACCACTGTAAAAGAGAACAAAGAGTCCAAGTCATGTACATTATTCTTCCTATACTGCAGTTATTCATGTGAAGTAAGTTTCTTTATATACAGACAGACATGCTGTAATTTTCTTTGTGGAATTTAAATTATGTGTTTCTGCTGTTCTAACTTAATGGTATTTTGACCATTTGTACTACTTCTTATGCCTACTACCTTTTGTAAAAGGCCCCGAATGTCTTCATGTGTAACAGTTCACTCCTCTTAAACATACACACCCACAGACTACCAGTAATAATAAAATTTCCATTTTAGATATTTTGAGTGTAACAATATTGCATTTCTGTTTCAAATAATATTAAACCTTGACAGTTTTCGGGTTTCTCTAAACAAAACAAAGGTTACCTCCGCATTTAAGTTGTCTGCAAGGCTTTCAAGAAACTGGCTTTCAATTGGATTCTGCTGAGTCAGAAGAGTCAGGTAATGACTGAGTTTATCATGAGTTGTAATAATGATGCCTTCTCCGAATTTGTCAAACTGAGGCCGTCCAGCTCGACCAAATATCTGCATAACATCTAAAATTCCAAGGTCAACAAAGGAGCCTCTTTTTGCAGCATATATTTGTGTTCCCTGGTTGAGGAAAAGTTAATAAAAATTAACATAAATACACATGGATATAATCCTGATGAGCTGAATACTGAAATTAGGCAAATATAGCATGATTTCAGAAGTGTACTTTAACTAATCCTTTCATAATCTTTGATATATTTAAATCTTTACTATACAAACTAGACTCCCACTGGAGAGAATCAGTTTAATGAGATATAAATAACATTTCAAGTCAATCAGATATTTCCCCTCCAGGCCCCAAACCCACAATAAAGATCTTGCTAGCTATCCTTCTTTACAGATTCTTTTAAGACAGATAACCCATGTGCAGGGTAATGGGAGCTCTTACCTTAATAACAACCGCATGAGCAGGAAGATTGACACCCCAGGCGAGTGTAGCTGTACAAACTAGGACTTTGATATGTCCATTAGAAAACAGGTTCTCAACCAAACTTCTGTCTTGCCGCATTCCTGCATGATGAATACTAAATCCATCTGGAAACAGCTCACGTAACTGCTTATTTCTGGATCTCTGTACCTAGAACCGACAAGCGTAAAAATCAAATTCACTTCTAATTACAGCACATGAAGCACTATATTAAAAAAAAATCACAGGAAAACACCTACCGAATATTATTATGAGTAATATGAAGGTAACAATTTCTATCAATGTCAAACTTTTAACCAACACCAGTACATCATGATGTTCTACAAATTAATTTGACTATGATTTGTTCAAAAAAATACACTTAATTGTCTAAAAGAACACTTTCATAAAACTATAGGTTCTCTTAAATGGAGATTCAAATCTACCAACAGCAATTAAGAACACTGAAGCTGAGAACTCACACACTGCTTTTCCTTAAAAGCAACTCTTTCCAACTCTGCAGGCAGCTAGGACAGGCTTAAAGCAGCAGGCCACATGTTGTGTCTAACATTAAGGACGGTATACCACTCCCCATGACCAGCCATTGCAGCAGCTCGGTACAGCTTGGGTTAATAAATTCATAGTACAGAAAAAATCTGTTCACCTACCCCTCAATTTCAGCTTCCCCATGCGTAGGAGGCTGGGCTCTCTGTCTGCAAAAGCTCAGGTCCTCCAGCCTACAACTGGGTACGACGCCTATAAGCATGTTTCCCTTATTTCTGGGTGCTAGCTTTTTCATGCTTCACCTAAACTGAATATTGACTCAAAGTCAGGAAAAACTAACACGCCTCCCATCCAAACACTAAACTCTGAAACTCCAAATGCTTTGGAGTGTGTCCTCCAGAAGCAACAGGGAAGGAAAAAAAACCCCAACCACATAAAGAGGAAATCCAAGCCACCAGAGTTCATGCCATTTTAGCCCAATGGGAATAGCTGTCTTTTTGTCCAGAAAAAAGCCTTCGGGCCAAAGCTCAAGTATCACAAACAAGTACAGCTCTTCTACTACAATTAAATGATGGTAGTAAAGACACAACAACCCTGTTGTAAAATGGAACACAGGACTTTCAGCCAAGCTTACATGAGCTTAAACCTAAGGTCAGAAAGTGTGCTGTACAGAATCTCTTTACCCTCATCCCTGGCAGCTGGCTTCTCAGATCTTCATGTTTTGATGTCCCTGATGTCCCTGAACCAGATGATCATTAAGGTCCCTTCCAGCCCAAACCATACTGTTTTGCCACAAACACTGCTGGTTTTCCTCCCACCTCTTACGTGTTCCTAACTGCTGCACTCACTGCCTTCTAAAATCGATTGCTGCTGAATATGACACCAGGAGGGTTGTGGTAACGACTCTAATCTTCCCCTAAAACAGATTTCTTTATTATCTTTGTCAGCATAGATTCTCTACTTTTCCAGAGACCACATGAGAGTTAAGTATTTTTTAACTATCACTGTATTTTCAGTCCTGTATATTATTGTGAACTAATTCTAGACAAAATTATTTTTATTTTAAATCCTCACATTTACTAGAACTGAACACACAGCCGCTAAAAGTTGACTTCAGGGATACAGAGTGGGTAAAGTAAAGCAAAGTATGGTTCACAGCGCTGGCATACTGCCAAACATGAACAATAAATCTCTGCAAACACAGAAACAAATAGGGAGATGGGAATGCAATTATAAAGGAGGACATGAAAAGAAAAATATTGTAGGAAAAACATTTCTCAGCTTCACAATTATCCGGCTTCTCAATATCTGATCTTTCCTGCTTTAGCAGTAATTATTTACTATTCATTTAAAGGAAATCACACTCAGCTTTTACCTACACATGAGTTTTTGGCAAATTTAATTAACTGCTGCTGTGTTTAAAAATGAATACACAAGAAAATGAGAAAATGGCAGTGCAGTTCATCAAGGTTATTATTTATGAGCTAGGGAATAGAAACAAATATTTCATATAAGAACATGAATGCACCAAGGTTTGCGTTTATGATTTATCAACAACAAATCTCACAGAAGACAGACATGTGGAAAATTCACTTCAGCAGCAAAGTCGAGAATAATTTTAAGACAGAAATTTGGGTTGGTCTTGATTCTCTTCAGAATATGGTATAAGCATGTAACAACATAATTAGCTTCTGTCTTAAATAAAAAAAAAATCTTTCTATGTCATAAGATGATCATCATAAATTTCACTTTTTTATTAGAGCTTGTTGTATTGGTGTTATGTGACTATTTTCTCGGTATTAAAATAACTACTTTTCAAAAAGCATTAGGACTCAATATCAAAAATTACACTTTAAATACTCTATCTCCAGCTGAAAAAGTCAAATCTTGTTTTTAAATCTCCACAACTAGAAAATACATACCTGTGTTTGTATCTTGATTACATATGCTGTCTAATGTGATTGAAAGACAGGGCAATTTACTAATGGGAAACTAAGAATCATAGAATGGCCTAGGCTGGAAGGGACCTTAGAGATCATCTAGTCCAACCTCCCTGTCATGGGCAGGGACACCTCTCAACTAGATCAGGCTACTCAAGGCTCCACCCAACTTGGCCTTGAACACCCAGCCACAACATCTCTGGGCAATTTATTCCAAAGTCTTGCTGCCCTCGTACTGAAGAACTTCTTCCTAAGAACTAGTCTAAATCTATTCTCCTTCAACTTAAACCCATTTCCCCTTGTCCTGTCAGTGGACACTCTTGCAAAAAGTCCCTCCCCAGTCTTCCTGTAGGTTCCCTTCAGGTTTTGGAAGGCAGCTATTAGGTCCCCCCGAAGTCTTCTCTTTTCCAGACTGAACAATCCCAGCTCCCGCAGCCTGTCCTCGTAGCAGAGGTGCTCCAGCCCCTGGATCATCTTTGTGGCCCTCCTCTGAACACGCTTCAACAGATCCACGTCCCTCTTATGGTGGGGGCACCAAAATTGGATGCAGTATTCAAGGTGGGGTCTCACAAGAGCAAAGGGGGAGAATCACCTCTCTTGATCTGCTGACCACGCTTCTCTTGATACATCCCAGCATGCAGGTGGCCTTCTGGGCTGCATGAGCGCACTGCCAGCTCATGGAGTAAAATTTTCTGCTACATATGGAAGGAAACTCCAGATTTGTTACATAGAATCATAGAACAATTCAGGTTGGAAAAGACCCTTGGGATCATTGAGTCCAACCATTAACCCTACACTACAAGTTCACCCCTAAACCATATCACCCAACACATCTAAGCGACACTTAAACACGTTTTTAGGAACTACAGTTTTAGAAACTACAATTTCACCAATTTAGAAAAAAAGACTTGTGAATATAGGAAAAAAGAGGAGGAAGGGAAAAGTTTAGGACAGAATTTATTTGTAATTCATGTACTTAAAAACTTACGATTAATCGACCATTTAAAAAAAAATAGGTGCACCTAAACATATCCACATAGTTGCCTTTAGAAAAAATACCCATATGCTTCTAAAATCTACCACACATTCCAAAACAACATCTTTGAAATATTTAATATTCACGTTTGGTCTGTTCATTTACTGAACCTATGAAGTACTAGTATTCCACGTTACACAGTAACAATTCTAGAGACACATTAAATATTTTTTCCCAACACAGAAGATTATGAACTTTTTAAAATGAAAAACTCATAGCTCACTTTTGACATAAGAAAAAACAAATGCCAAGCAAATCACATCACTAAGTATCCTGGATGATTCTATTAACTGCACAGAAGTTGAATTGATTTTCTTT
>NW_009734595.1:17255-49256 GCF_000703405.1 Apaloderma vittatum | reverse complement strand
CCTAAATTTGTGGATACTTCAAATTACAAAGATACAAGTTAATTTAAGAGCAATGAAGTAACCTAATTTTCTGAAGTTATATTTAAGAAAATAAAACAAAAAAATAAGTCACATATCTCAGTGATAGTTTGGGAAACTGCTCACGCTGCGTATCCTTTAATGGCAACATATCTGCGAACAAACCTACTAAGCTCTTGTGCCAGTGAATTGTATGATTATTCTACTAAACTTGGATTTTGATGGTTGCAGAGACAACACAAACAACAACTGCTAAATAAGAGAAGTGAAACTATAAAAAAAAAACATCACTACCATCTTGTTCTATTACAGACTGAAAGGCTTTGCTTAAAATTTATATAAAATGTTACTAAGTGCCTCAGGTGTATGGAGAAGTTGTTATTATGAGGTCTGGCGCTGGTCTCCTGATTAGAATTGATTTTCTTTCCCCTCCCTTATTGCTCAAGAGGGCTGCAGATTTATGACCTTCCTTACATGTGTGTGTGCATCTAAACCAGTATCTATTAAATAAATTCCTAGTTCAGCTTGCTGCCACCTATGTTTCTCCTTTAAATGGCTTGAATTTCATGCAGTTCTTGATTAAGACACATTAAAAATGTCACAATTAGACACAGAAAAATATCCTGCTTAATTTTAATTTTACTAAAAAATGAGGCATATGTAGCAGAAAAAAAGATTTCATCAAGCTTTACGATACTTCAGTCAAAGACTTAAAAAAAGATAACGCTCTTTTTTGCTCTTCCTTATCCTTTTCTTGCATCTGATATCACAAAGGTATCATCATTTATAAAGAATATAAGCTCAAAGCTTTTGGTCTGAACTACCAACACTGTATGAAGTAAATAATGAAATTTCAAATAGTTTTATAGATTTTTTTTTTTATCTAAAAAAAAGTAAAAAAGAGTCATTAAGGAAGCAGATAACAATAAATTACTTCTTGATAAGTGAAACGTCAATTTATATATTTTCCAATCTCCAATTGCTATACTCATCTAAGACACACTAAGTAGATCATCACTACTTGGTAAGATCAGATTTGATTTTTTTCTTTCTGTAAATTACTTACTTTTCCTTTCTGCCTCCTCATTTTGAAAATACTGTTTTGAACTTCAAATTTTAGTGTTTTTTCCCACTAACAACACAGTTTTTAACTATCACATATCTTCTTCCAGCAACAGAAATGGCATAGGCTATTTTAGTATTTTTCTCACGATCACCTTACTACAGCAAAACTTCATGCTCATGACCATAAGACTCAATCATTGTAATTTCCTTTCTGGAGAGTTCACAATAGGGCAGCACTTGCAGTTTGTTCAGAATGCACATCGTATTTGTTCACCGGTTTGAGCAACTCTGAACAATTTATTCCTGTCCTTCATTTTCTGCACTTGTCTCGACACCCTGCAAAGCACTAGCACTTAATTTTGAGGCCTCATTAGCTTCACTTGGCGGGTGTTGGTGCTCAGATGGCACAAATATCACAGACACCTAAACCAAAGTTATCTTTTGCTGCAGCCTTTAGTGAAGGGCAGTTTTAATTAGTACCACTTCCGTTTGATGAATGTAATTTAATTATTTCCAAAGTAAGTATTTTGTAACTTTCCTCAAGACATTGGAAAGTGTAGTTCTTAGGTTGATCTACCTTGTTTCTTGGATTCAGGTGGTGCTTCTGTGTTTATACCACTGTGTTGATACTGTGTTGTACTTCCCTCACTCCTTCCTGGGAACAGCAGCACGAGCTTCACCAACTCTTCACCCTGCAGCTGGTCCCTGTGAAGAACCCAAAGACTATCGAGAGCTCTCCTCAATCAAGACGACTTCCATGACCTAGCTGGTAATTTGGGATGGATGCAGGCTGGCCAATGTGCTATTCTACTTAATGAGTATGCATGCTCATTCTCTTCAGCTTCGCTTTTGCAATGCATCTAGCTACTAACTTTGTATAGTTATCCTGAAGTAATATCTCTGTCCAACACATTCTTTTACTGGGTTATAATTAGTTGGTACCTGGCAAGACGGTATTTAAAGAAGGTAATTCTAGCAAACAAGTATGAATCAGTTTGAATTTCTCCTGGAAGAGTCAATAATCTAATTGTCTCCCTCTGGAGATTTAAGTTCGCTGTATTAAAGTTAGAATTGTTTAAGCCTATGAGTTACTGATCTGATCAATTTACTGAAATCACCTCAGTAAGTTCTGTAAAGTGCTCTAAAAATACCTCTGAAGGAGAAAGAAAGGAGAACAGTGTGACTGCTTTGCTTAAATGCCTTCCTCTATCAGTGTGAAGAAAACAATTTTTTGAGTGTAATCATTGGGAGTACATGATTTAGGACTAATTTTCAGTATTATCATAAGTGATTTTCTTCTGAACCTTCTCTTTGTGTGTATACAAATTTCTGTTTATTTAGGGTTATACTTGTTTAGAACAGGAATCTATCTTCTTAGTACTCTGTAGGCTACATTTTTTTCAGTTGTTGCACTAGAAGCAATTCTCTCTACACACATACATAATTTTCTGCAGGGCAGAGCTACCTTCAAAGGTCTAAAAAATATATCAGATCTATACAACATGCTGGGTTTCTGCAGCTTATAAAACACAGAGTCATTGCAGAGTAAAGTTTCAAATTAATTCAGCTTCAGTGTATTTAAACCACAATTAGAAAAACTGTATAAAAAGAGAAGAGAGGAGAAGTTTAGACAACTAGGAGCAACTGCCAAGCAGCCTATCCAAATTATGACTATCTTGTTCTAAAATAGTTGTGGTTTTTTTATTCAAGTGAAATAATGGTCTTTTCTCTTCAAAGCCATGTAATATTTTCCCTGGACATGACTAACAGGCTTGAGATATGGTTACATGAAACTTATATTTCAGTACACTCATTTGCTTATCTTATCTTTATTGTTTAGCCTGGTTTACTTTTCAGTCCAGGTTTCTAACTCTTCTACTTTTTATAGGGTTGGTGTTTGCAGATGCTCTCTGAAGAAAAAACTTGGGAAGATGTTGTTCTGTTTAAATGAAAATGAATTCTCTAAATACGGACCAAAAAGACTTGTCTGTTTTCACAATTGAAGAGTGAAAACTTACAATTTCTTCTGCTAATAAAGAAAATATGAGTTATTGATGGAACACTGCTTACACAGCGGTGGTAACCGTTGGGAATTTGTAATCGGGTAATTCAATGATTCCCTAATGTCACTGCATACGATAGATAATGCCGTGATTTTTCAAATGAATACAGGCCTAAAACATATTTTGCAGTTGTACAAACAAGAACATTACACCTTATGTCTTTGTGCTCCAGTCAGAGAATAATCTTTAAAAAAATTCCTATGCATTATCTTTTTCTTTTTTTGATTCACAAGGAAATGAAGTGTAACACAGAATTTCTGGCATGTTTTTCTATCACCCTGGCCTTGCCACAGGTCATAACATATTTCATCCAGCTGGCACATTAGGGAGTGATGCCTTATTCAGTGTGCTCTTTTCACAGTACACTAAGCTACATCATATCAGCCCCATCTTTTTTTCATTGGAAAATTTATGTGGTTCACAGAGAATGAAATAAGATTCTATGGAAGGAGGAAGAATAGCAATCAGATTAAAAAACCCTGAACAAGAGGTAAACGTTTCATTTGTTCTTTGACTCCTCAGTTTATAACCTGTAACACAGAAGATCAAAGTCTTTACAGACCTCATCGATAACAGAAGAAAATTTAGTACTGCTAAAACGTTAGATTTTTGAGCCAGCCAGACAAATCAAGAGAAGAAATCACGAATGCAAATTTGACCACGCGCAAATGATGGATTTGCAACAAGTCACTGAGGAGGCAGACAGTTTCAAATTACCTCACTTAATGCCTAGGTATTGTAAAGCAAAAAGAGGAACTATTTGTATAGTCAGTATACTACCCCGACTTAAGCCAGAATTTTTTAACATGGACCAAAAGTAACCTAAAATTTCACTTCAAGACAGACTGCAGTGCCTGTCTTAGAACTGAACGAACTACTGATTCTCAGATAAAAGGGCTTAAGAATTCAAAATGAAGAGTAACTCTTTCGTTAAAGCATTCTTGGGAAACAGCACTAGGTTTAGATAGAAAGGAAATGGTGGTTATAATGATCCAGTTCAAGTTCCGTCACTGAGTGAAAATGCAGTGAAAATAACAATAATTTTCAACATATTGTACAATGATAATCATCTTCCTATTGTTTATAGCAAGTGCAATAAAACTTACATAGAGACATTTTGTACTGCTTCAGTATGCTGAAAATCTGGACTTCACAGTGAACAGAAATCTGTGCCTAAATAATCTCATGTCTTATTAAAAGAAGTGTCAAAACACTTCAGTTTAGCAATAATATGAAAAGGCACATCAGTTAAGATTGGATTAACTGTGTTAAGATTGGCTTAACTGCAAAATCACATAAAGTTCTGGTTTTCTTTCTCATCAGTTCAGAATTACACTGTTTTCTCTCTCTGGGAATCATGTAAAATACAGCAAGGTAGCTATTCTTTTCCAGCCCTTAAGACAGGAAGTCCTGTCATCGTATTTGCTAACCACTTGGAGTGTACAGATGAAAAAGTCATCAATCTCGGTCTGTTTTGCTGACAGCAGAAATTTTCAGTATGCTGCTAGAAAACTAGCCAGTAGGGAAGATATACAGCTCGAAAAGAAATTGAGAGAGAGAGAGAGAAAATCTGATGACATGCAAGGGTAGCATTGCAACAGAAAGGATGAGTTTGTCCCAGTTTCAGTTTGAATACTGACATCCTCTGGAGACCTAGTTAAACCTTTTGTTGCTGAGCTTAACTGTGCAGAGGTTTCATTATTTCTGCTTCAACAGGAAATATACTTGCAAGGTTTCTATAAAAATATTTGTTATATTTGAGAATATCTCCATTGCTTGCTAATACTCAAAACTGTCGCTCTGCTGAGCCATGACAATACTGGATGCATTTTCACTCTGAGACAATAAAAGCAGAAAGTGTTGTCAAGTTCTTTCCAATAGAGCTGCAGCTTACTTATTACATATCATCGTAATTTTTAATGCATCTCCTCCTCAAAGGCTATACTAAGACATTATTAACCCTGCAAGAAAAGAATCCATTTGTGAACATTAAGCGTTATTTCTCAGCTCATAATTAATCTGTAACAGTTCACTACAACTTCACAGCTATGCAAAATGACAGATTGAGTTTTCTTCACAAGAATGGAATTTCTCTTACAAGTTTTATAGGTCATTGGAAATGCATAATATGAATTAATAGCCTATAGGTTTTCAAGCAGTTTTAGACTGGCATTATTATGTAGGGTTATGAAAAGCTGAAATTTATCTTAAACCAGGAAAATAATTCTTAGAGACATAGACCCTAGGTATTACATGTCTTTTGACTTGGTATTGCGTCTTAGTTTCTTTACTTTTCTAGCTTCTGCCCTACAGCATGGAAGAAAAAAACAACATAACAATACTAAGCAGACATAATAAAAAAGCACTGGTACAAATTCCTAAACTAAAAGCCAGTGAAAATTATACTCCCCACTCAATAAGTAACTTGAACTGTGTAAGCTGAACTCTAATAAGAAAAAAAGACAACCAAACTAGAATATCACACCATCTGCAGCACCATAAACCTGAATTTTTCACTGATACCTGTGTAATACAAAGCCCCATAAGAAGCTTCATTATGTAATTAGCATCTCACAAAGTTTTATTTGTGTGCTAATAATATTAAACAAGTCTCATCACTAAAGACATTTTATTCCTCCTGTGTCTTTGCTATTTTAAGAGAATTTTGAGGATTCCTTAGTAACATTTAGCAACATTAAACTACAAAGTGTTAAATAGTACAAAACAATGACCTGCCAGAAATCTCCAACGGATACGAAGAATTATAGATGCTTATGTATTTTCATGTTGCTTTGTTCATATAGTAATTAAAATAAGTGATAATTATTTACTTTATCTGATAAAGTACCGCCACAGAAAAATCTCTTAAGAAATCAATAGATCTTTAAGTGGTGAGACAAGTGAAACCTGGTTTCCTATGAATTTTATGTGCCTTCTGCCCCTGTCCCAACTCAAACGCATGCCCCACCGGATTTCCTCAGCTTCATCTCTCCCAGAATTATCTCCTTGCACTACTGTTTCATAGATTTTTCCACCATGCCCTCAGGAAAAAAAAAAAGTACATCTTAAAAATGGCATCTGTAAGACTTAACACTGATTATCAACATCACAATCCAACTATTACCAACACCTTTGACAACTGTGTTGTCTTTTTTGTTAGTCCTATTCCAAACCACCAGAAGGCTGCCCTCTGAAATTCTGCCCCTCAGTGCAGAACTGTGAAGCCTGTGGACTAGTGAACACCATTCGAAGCTGGTTTTGAAGGTACCTTGATATCCTAAAAGGGCACCTAGTAAGTGATGAAACAAGTTCTTATTACTATGCTCTTTTGGCCAGCAGACTTGGGAATTTAGAGACAGACTGTCAGTTTAACTGAGGCAACTACTAGGCCTGCTGCCAGAGGAAACCAGCGGATGCAAGAAAGGGGCACTGTGCAGTCTCCTCCATAGAGCGATTTTATAGCCAGATCCTGTTCAAATGTAGGGAATTTTCCCACAGACCACTGCGAAATTATGAGATCCCTTGTAATTTTAAACTCTAGTCTAGTGAAAGAAAAAAAAGGTTTTATTAACCGCCCTTTACAAAAAACCCTCTCAAATCCAGTTTTTATAGTCCAAATATTTTATGTCACTTGATAATATTATGTTTCATACTTCATAAAGTACGCAAGATAATTGCTTTATAAAGTTTAAAAATCACAGAGTGAAAACAATTACTTATAATTAAATTTGGCTTTCAAAGACTGTTTTCTGCATCTACAGTTCTTTAAGCATTTACGCAGCATATATACCCCTCTCCAAGGCTGGTATTTTGAGCAAAGGATGACTTGTTTTATTGTGCAAGTAATTTTTATACTATATTTACAGATATTTGAGAGAAAAAGATATTGCAGTGATGTTAATTCATCCATCTGCTTTGTCTGGGGTTTGTGAACTAGTTTAGAAATGCTCTGTCAAAACTGAAGAGCCCACTACTGTCAAGATACTGTAATTCACACAGCATTATTTTAAAACAGACTAAACAGTTTCTTCAGCAAGTTAACTTCACATGTCTTACCCACACCGCAGAGAGATTTTGGAGGAAATTTCAGAAAATATCTCACATATCAAACCTATCATGGGGACTAAATTACCTTGTGTGGGAAAAAGTAAGGAGATTGTTATTTTCTCACTTCATGTAGCAAAGAGCACCACAAAACGGGTGAGAGCTCTCCACAGGCCCTCTGAACCCTGAGTAATTTCCATTTTTCATACTGTTTACTTATCAAGCATACATTAGTGACAATGACTGTTCAAAAGTGCTAGATACCCTACTGTGAGCTTCATTTTCTTTAATCTTTTAACTATATCAACAGTCTTTCTTCGGTACAATTAATAGTTGTATGTGTTCAAGTCACTACATTTTTCATGTATTTCCTCTCTTTAAAAATGGTTTTCATCTCACAACTCCACTTTCTTTTAAGAGCAGTTTAGTCAAAACGTTCTGCAAAATTCTTTACCTAGAAGTCGAACTCATACTTGTAATACAGCATTTGTGGGGGTGTTATGATTCCAGGAGGAAAGCAAATAGCAAACAATGCCAACACTTGCCTAAAAATTAATGTCTACATAATTCACCACTTGAAGTAACAACACTCAATAACCGAGTACCTTTATATTGTTTTAAATGACAAAAATAACTGAAATAGAAGAAAAACATGATATAAAAATAAAACAGTTTCTTCCCTACTCTTAAGACCAGAAGCTAACGCTATCTATGTAAAAAAGTTCTGTAACTAGCACTGCAATCACTTTCAAGACAGATTAATAGCTTTTATCTGACTGTACAGAACTGAATCACATCCCACGGTTCAGTGCTACAGCAAATATCGTGTTTGTGGAGTTGTGTAAGACACATTCTACAGGGTTATCATCAGCATATCAGTTTCCAGTGTTTTCAAGATGGCAATACTGAATTATGAATTAAAATCAGAATAAAAGGAGTGGAGAATCTTTGACAGTCGCAATCTGTACAAACTTTTAACTAGATTCAGTGTGACAGATATTTTAAAAACTTGTACTGTTTTGCTTGATTTTCGCATTACGCAGTTGGAAAGTTAACATAAAATATGCATTGTATATAAAATTAATGTAAACAACATAACGTATAAAAATAAATAATATAAAATATATTGCAAAACAAACTTAGTGATCTTAACATCTCCTATCTTTAGAACTTGTTTTATGAATTTAAGAATATTTCACTGCAAATTTAAATCTAAACATCTGAAGCTATTCAACAAAACTACTTCCTTCTGTTAATTTCATATTTAGATTTCAGCTAAATTTTTAAACTGATTTTTTGAGCTCCAAATATGGAATCGCCAATTATCACAGAAATTTTACAGAGAATGGAAACACAGAGGCAACACTTACCTATAGCACTGGTATTATCTCTGTTATCCCCAGTGACCACTCACTAGAGGAAAACCTATCAAGCTTATTTTCAGTGATAATATCAAACAGCCCTCCTGATCAGATTTATAGAGACAGACTGATGACTCTTCAGTCCTGAGATCAACCTAGAAAAGATTTCCTACTCTATTTCTTTTTTGCGGAGGCATCAGTTGAGATAACTAGATCATAGAACAGTTTGAGTTGGAAGATCATCTAGTTCCAAGCCCCCTGCCATGGGCAGGGACACTTCCCACCAGACCAGGTTGCTCAAAGACCCATCCAGCCTGGCCTTGAACACATCCAGAGAGGGGGGCTTCCACAGCTTGTCTGAGTAACTTGTTCCAGTGTCTCACCACCCTCACAGAAAACAATTTCTTTCTAATATCTAATCTAAATCTACCCTCTTTCAGTTTGAAACTGTTACCTCTTGTCTTACCACTAAACTCCCTGATAAAAAGCCCCGTCCCTTCTTTCCTCTGGGTTGCTTTTAAGTACTGGAAGGCCTCTGTAAGGTCTCCCCAGAGCTGTCTCCAGGCTGAACTGCCCCAACTTTCTCAGCCTGTCCTCACAGGGCAGGTGCTCCAGACCCCTGATCATCTTCGTGGCCCTCCTCTGGACCCACTCTAACATGCCTGTGTCCTGTCCTTCTTGTGTTGGGGCCCCCAGAGCTGAAGGCCATACTCCAGGTGGGATCTTATCTGAGCAGGGTAGAGGGAGAGAATCACCTCCCTCGACCTGCCGGCCATGCTCCTTATGATGCAGCCCAGGATGCAATTGGCTTTCTGGGCTGGAAGCACACATTGCTGGCGCATATTCAGTTTTTCATCCACTGACATCCCCAAGCCCTTCTCTGCCAGGCTGCTCTAGATCCACTCATCACCCAGCCTGTATTTGTGCTTGGGATTGTCCCGATCCAAGTGCAGTACTTTGCATCTGACCTTGCTGAACTTCATGAGTTTGGCCCGGGCCCACCTCTCAAGTCTATCAAAGTCCCTCTGGATGGCATCCCTACACTGCAGCATGTCGACTGCATCACAGAGCTTGGTGTCACTCGAAAACTTGCTGAGGGTGCACTCGATCCCACTGCCCATGTCATAGACAAAGATGTTAAACAGTACCGGTCTCAATATCGACCCTCCAGGAACATGACTTGTCACTGGTCTCTGCTTGGATATCGAGCCATTGATCACAACACTTTCGAGTGCGACCATCCAGACAATTCCTTATGCACCAAACAGCTCACCCATCAAATCCATGTCTCTATTTGGAGACAAGAATGTTGTGTTACGCACAAGTCCAGGTAGATGATGCCAGTAGCTCGCATCCACCAATGCTGTAACCCCATCACATAAGCTCACCTGTCAGGCAGGATTTCCATTTAGTGAAGCCATGTTGGCCTTTGCCAATCACTTCCTTACTTTTTATGTGCCCTACTATAGTTTCCAGGAGGAGTTGCTCCATGATCTTGATGGGCACAAAGGTGAGCCTGACTTATCTAGAGTTCCCCAGGTCTTCTCTTTTAAAAATGGGGGTTATGTTTCCACTTTTCCAGTCAGTAGGAACTTCACCAGACTGTCACTTCCCAGATATGATGGATAGTGGCTTAGCAACTTCATCCAGTAGTTACCCCAGGACCCACGGATGCATCTCATCAGGCCCCTGCGCACTTTTAAGTTCCTTAGATGGTCTCAAACCTGATCTCCTATGTAGGCTGTTCTTCATTCTCCCAGTTCCTGCCTTTGGCTTCTGTGACTTGGGCAGTGTGGCCAGAGCATTTGCCAATGAAGATGGGAGGCAAAAAAGTTCCTGAGGATCTCAGCCTTCTCCATGTCCCAGGTAACCAGCTCTCCTGTTTCCTTCCAGAGAGGGCCCACATTACCCCTAGTCTTCCTTTTACCACTGACATACCTATAGAAACTTTTTTTGTTGTCCTGCATGTCCTTGGCTAGATTAATTCTACCAGAGCTTGGTTCCATCAAGCCTGTTTAATCTGCATGCTGCTAGATCTGAAGACAGAGGGCCAGCTGACGCTGTCTGATGCAAAGGAATATCCCTAGAAAGCAAAGTAACTGCCTGACCATTTGAGATGGGCCATTCTGCCAGCTGCTTGATACGGCACGGTTCAGTTTGAGATTGAAATACTGCAGATGTCTACATGCAGATCTCCACAGCTGCAGCAGGAGTGTGAGCACCCTTCACAGTCAATAGGCATGAGGCAGCAGGGCTTGCACAGTGTTTCTGCTCCCTGACTGCCCCTCATCTGCTCATGGTTGGGCTCAGGCATCTTTTTGACTCCACTGCCTGACATGAGCTGAACTGCACCAACTACAACAGAAGCTCACACTCATGCATTTGTAGCTACCACGTGCAGTCTCCTAAAATCTGTGTACTATAATCTTAGTCTAAAAGGCATTCCATGTGCATGTTTCAGATGTAACCTAATGAACAATTAAAGACAAAACAGACTCTTAAAATAGATTGCCACTGCAAAAAAATTCTATCGTAACTGAGTCAGGTGGCATTGTCTGAACACTCCCAGATGGCATATATCAATAATTATCACTCACTCTTCCAAGTAAATTGGAATTTGCATTATCTGTGTTCACACTAATCCCTGCTTATTCTGATTCTGAAGACCTCAAATCACAGACCAAGAAGAAACAATTGAGAAGTTAATGGCCTTATACATGATCATTTTTCAGATCATCCTATGGTTTTAAGTGCCTGAACAGAACAGAATTAACGAACATCACAGTAAAAACAGGAATGGAAACTTTACATATTTACTACTGCCGACAATGGAAACTTAATCAAGGGGCATTATTTACCATAAATTCATTTTGTACTTGTTAGAAACCCCAAATAAAATTCTGTGCTTTATCATAAAATATTACATTCCCATAGGCCTTCCTTTGCCAGGGACAAAATTCTGCAATATCTTCACAGTATCTGTCATCACTACACTCAGTACAGGTCACAGAGCTACTTAAAAGTATGTGAAGAAGTAGTTTTCTCCAGTGTGACAAAGTTGATAAGAACATAGTATAACCGAAATGTTCTCAAACTGTTGTTGTCATACAAAGAATGGGATTAAATGCCTAGTTAATCTCAATTTTCCCCTGAATAGCTGATGTTAAGGGACCTTTTTTTATTATCTGTGAAAATTTCTATAGTTACTGGTTTAAATTTAGTTTGAGAGTAAAATTCAAGAGCTGTGTGTTTGATGGAATGAGTTGCCTGTGAAACCCCAAAGTTGACTGACAGTCCTCAGTCCAAATTCAGTCATAGAGGAGAAAAGGTTTCCACTAATATCTCACCTCTGCTACCTCAAAATCCCCAAAGAAAATGCTTTGTAGAGTACTTACACGTAGCATATGCTTTATATTACATAACACGAAACTAAATTAATGAAAATCCAGATTGCTACTTTAATTAATTAACTCTTGTATTTATAGCAGCCTCTTTATAACTACATTTTGAAGTGTCTCCTCCAGAAAAAGACATAAATTCATAAAGCTGTTTTGCAAAACTGTGTTCAATATGATTAAATTAATCCTCATGTTTTTTCTCCAATTAGTCCCAGTTCTGATGCCTGAAACGAATATCATACATGTATGTCATGAGTAAATACAAACTTGAAAGATATAGATATTGTTTTTTTCTATTTACTACTAACTGTTATTTCAGTAATCTAAACAGTTACCAACAGACATAGGAAAATAAATGCTTAAAACTGTCAAATTTTGTTAGCTTCCTAAAATAAGTACTGTTCAACAATTTATATTTTTTTAGCAAGAATGAACATAGTCAATATTATATTAGTATACATGTACTTAATACATATACATACTATACAAATATATTATACATTATAGTTATTACACATGTAACATATATCTTGTATTTTATACTATCATTGAGGTATGTGAGAGAAGGAAAGGAAGAAATAAAGGAATAAGAAAAAAATTATCTCAGAAATTTCATATGAATTTGAAGAACTCATCTTTCAAGTCAAGCAGAGAGCTGCACTTCAGGCTAGATGCCTGGAAGTAGAATGTATTTATGTATTTACTTTTAATTATCAATCTTCAGAACGCTCTGAAGTGAAACAATGAACAAGGGCCTTTCATCTACCGCAAAATCATCATACATATGCATTAAAAAGTATCGCCACAAGGTGGCTCTCGATACTCAGCATTGAAAATTATACCTCAGAAAAAAAAAATCCCACGCTTTGTTTTATTAAAATTCTAAGTACTGTGTTTCACCTCACCTATTCTTAGAAATAGCTATTTCTACATTACACAAATACTTTGAAGATATTTTAAATCTTCTTTTTCCTCAACATGACGAACCCTTCTATGAAGAATTCCAGTGAGAGATTTCCAGACTGTAACAGAATCATTTTCCTATAGCCACTATTTCCTCAAAAATCTGAGCTCTTTTGCTAATTGGAATTTTTATATACATAAATGAAGCAATTTATTGACTTTTTTTTTATTAGGTTAGTTTTCAACTGTTTACCAGTACTAGTTCTGCTTCATGATGAAAACTGCACAAAACTTCCTACACAAAACATGAATTTGCATGTGGATAGCATCTTACACATCTCACTTTTTCCCAATATGCTCTAGCTATATTCCTTATATTCTTAATTACAACTTTATTTTTTCCTTTCATAGGTTTATTAATAGCTGTGGAGTTTGCTGGCCACCTTCCACCGACTTCTGCAGTCATTTTAGTTTCAAAAATAACTCTGTTTACATTTAATGTTTATTTTTCCCACAAGGAAAATATGAAATTTAAAGAAATTGGACCATGTAAGAAAAAATAATTAATAGTGCTATGATTATCAAACCAGTGAAGAATTATTACTTGATTATGAACCAGTGAATTGTAGACATGTATAGTACTCTGAAAGAAGTCTCTTAAAACCATCATCATGGATATAGTCCTTAGGGCAAGAGATTTTGGTGGTTACTTCAAGGAATACAATCCCTCACAGGAGTAAAATATAAATGAACGCCTGAAAATAACTATTAGAGCTGGTTTGAAATTTCAGGCCCACAGAACATGAAAACAGAAAAGTTTTCAATGCTATGCTGCAGCACAAAACCATTTTTCTACTCTTAATGATTGAATCGAGCCCCCCAAATAATTTCTGAGTGTAAGGGATCATTAAAAGAGTTATAAGTAATACTGATGACCCCATATCAGTAGTTTTAAGGCATGCATCACTGGGACAAACCCACATTTTTGTTATTACTTTCAGATCAAGAAGCTTGCAGAAAATCCACATCTGCAAAAAGTTCAACACTGTGCTGTGTTTTCTCTATGAAACACTATTTTGTGCTGTACCAAGTTGTGTCCTTAGGGATTACTCCAAAGCCAACAGCCTCTTTCCCATTAGCTTCGACATGTGTTTCAATGAAATCCTTCAACTACAAACCAGGTATAACTCTGTTCAATTATTCAGCAGTACTTCAGCTTAAATGAAAACACAGTAATATGATGCTTGACGTTTCAAACTATTTTCAGATTCCTGATTGCTGTCCTTTATAAACCTACAGAGCACAGTACTTGGAAAACGTGATCTCTAGAATCAAAGATTTTGCACAGAATTCTATACTTGATTACAAAATTCTTGTATATCAACACCAGAGGCATCCTCACAGACAGAAAATGTGCACTATTTTACATCTTTGATGCAACAGTCTTTGATTCCTGAGCTACTTTTGTTATTATCACAAAGAGTCTAGAAAGGCCTTCGCAAAGCTTTGAATACTCTAAGTTCTAGAACCACTAGGATTTTAGTATTTTGTCAACAGTTCTCAATATTTCAGAACTTCCAAATTTATAAGCCAATGTTGAACAAACTTCCTGAAAGTTTTATCTATCTTGAAAAAAAGAAGATAAAGAAAAAGCCCTAGCACACCAATTACTAAACTAGAGGTCATAACCTCAAACACAGAAATAATGATAGTTTTGCACATGGCAAAATAAAATTTCATCTCACAGTGTTAATACTCACAAATCAAAATGAATCACATACGGATCCACATAATAAATAGCTGAAAAACCCCATCTTCTTCAAAAATGCTGCTCAAGGTCATCATTCAAACAGACAAAAGTCCTCACTGAGAAAAAAAATAACTCAAAAGAAAAACGTATTGGAAACCTTAACACTTTCAAGGCTGATGCATAAGATTTCTAAAGCAGAGGTTGAATTTCATTGTGAAAACTGATTGGCAGCCAGTAAATGTCTCTCAAAGAATCATGATGCTGTGAAGTCTCTTGGTCACAAGCACTTTGCTGGCGTGTGGGGTAAAGTATCAAGGGCCTTGCTGAGTTCAGGCAATTAGCAGCTGTACAAATCACATTTTTCCCCAGGTAACAATTATTCACAGAATCACAGAACGTTAGAGGTTGGAAGTAGGCAGTTATGTAACACCCCTATTTATTTTTCTTACTTGAAAGCAATTTACATTTTTAGGAAAAAGTAACTTAATATAAATTTTTTTACTTAACTTTACCTACACAAACTTCACTTTGGTCTTAGTCCTCTTGTATCTACTGAGAAACACGGATAACTGGCTAATATTTTTTAGAACCTTCGCTAAACTTCATCAAAATCTGGCAGTATTTAGGGAAGTTGCTGGCCTATATTTCCAACTATTTCAACAATTCACATTTTCACAATTTCTGCCTTCTCTCACTCAAAAGATTCACCAGAGAAGTTGTGCATAAATTTTTGAAATCACATATGTAGTTTTCTTAGGGAGATGATAAACCATCACAATACAGCAAAACTTATGTACAGATCAATTATTTTCATTAAAGCTTCAAATATGTTTCATTAAACATTTTTAAAAGGCTAGGCAGATCAGGTATCTGAAGGTGGGATACACAAGAGATATATTAGCACTTTGATTTCTATTGCAAGGGGCGGAAAACCTAAGTGTGAGAAACATACTGGGCAGGACAGAGGTACGGGGAAGCCTGGCTGCACAAGCACTGTCAGACATGTGACAACTCCACTCTATTCTGACATCGTTCTTTAATAAAGAGAAAACAAAGCGCTATATATTTTATTAGAATTAAAATGGACAGATGGCTGATGAAGTAATTATTGATATTAACATAGGTAACATAGACAAGGTGAGATACCATAATGCTTATGACCACATACAGGTTTTAATATAAGATATACCAAGTCTATATCATAGAATCATAGATGCGCTGGGTTGGAAGGGAATTTTAAAGGTCATTTAATCCCAGCCCCCTGAAGTGATCAGGTTGCTCAGAGCCCCATCAAGCCTGACCTTGAGTATCTCCAGAGATGGGGCCTCTACCACCTCTCTGGGCAATCTGTTCCAGTGTTTCACCACCCTCATTGTAAAGAAGTTCTTCCTAATATCTGATCTAAATCTACCCTGCTCTAGTTCAAAACCATTGCCCCTCATCCTCTATAGAAGTAATCGCAGTTTAAGTTCCCCTACTTTTGACTTAAGAAAATGAAATATTCAAAATCTTTGCTAAGATCTCCTAACTGTTCTGATCAAAAGAACAAAATATTCTTCTGCAAAGACAAGATGATGCTGAGAAGTTTTACTTGTCTAATTAGAACTGTTTTAAATGTGAACTAACCATACCAAGAAATATAAATCCTAAGCCAAAAAACTTTCAAATCTCAAAGTCTTGCATTATTTTTTTGGATAAATTTTCATACCATATGCACATCATCTGCAAATATGTCAAAACAGGATCTGTCCTGCTTGTCTATTGTTGTTTTTTCAGTTTTCCTTACAGGTTAAGAATGATTTTACCCAACAAAATTCTGAAGCTGAATAAAGCCACTACCTGAAATGCATCCCAATTCATCCCACACAGCTGTTGTCCAAATGTTCTAGAAATATCACCCTAGTTCTTAATATTCTCTTAATATACCATTCTAAAGAATGCGTTAGAAGTGTTGATAGTATTAATCTCAAATGGCTTTTCCATTTGGAGTAAGGTAAATACCAGGACATGGCAGTTTCTTAAAACATTGAGTACATATGTTATTGTTGCTTAGAGAAGAAACTGATTCTGCTGGTTCCACAGTCACTGGCGATCATAAACCAAATCTTGCTTCTTAGTCAAGCTGATTGACCTACCAAGTAAAGTTAGTTTTTTATAGGAAGGGAATTTCCTAGGAAAAAAACCCCTTACTTTTCAGTATTGCTCATTCAAATACTAAAAGTGACTTAGTTTAAGACCTTATTCTACCAAATGCCTAGCAATTTTCTTGTAATTTCATGTTTACACATTTTACATTTTTTAGCTTTATTAGCTGAAATTAATTCTTTATCTGCTTGCACTGATACTGTGAAAGATTGTGTTGGGCTTGCCTGGCCAGATTTCAGTGGCAGGGAGGAACTGTAGGGGTGGCTTCTGCAAGAAACTCCCAGAAGCTTCCCCTAGGTGTGACAGAGCCAATGCCAGCTGGCTCCAAAGGTGGAACCGCCGCTGGCCAAGGCTGAGCGTGTCAGTGATGACAGGATAGAAACACCTCAGTGAAAACATATTTAAGAAGTGGGGAAAAGAGAACTGTGCCACATAACTGGCAGAGAGAGAGAGGAGTGAGAATATGTGAAGACACCAAGGCCCGTGAGGAGGCGGGGAAGGATGTGCTCCAGGCACCAAAGCAGAGATTCCCCTGGGTTGTGGTGAAGACCATGGTGAGGCAGGCTGTTGCCCTGTAGCCCATCGAGGTGATGAGGTGTAGATGTCCACCTGCAGCCTGTGGAGGACCCCACGATGGAGCAGGTGGATGCCTGAAGGGGGCTGTGACCCCACGGGAATCCCACGCTGGAGCAGGCTCCTTACAGAACCTGTAGCCCGTGGAGAGAGAGAAGCCCACACTGGAGCAGGCTGGCTGGCAGGGCTTTTGTGACACCGCAGGGGACTCACACTAGCACAGTTTCCCCTGAAGAACTGCACCCCATGGAGAGACTCACGTTGGGGCAGTTTGTCAAGAACAGTCTCTCGTGAGAGGACTCACACTGGAGAAAATGTGTGAAGATTGTCTCCCATAAGAGGGCTCCCACAAAGGCTCAGGGGAAGAGTGAGGATTCCTCCCCTGGAGGACGAAGCAGCGGTGAGACCACACCAGATGAACTGACCGTAATCCTCATTCCCTGTCCCCCTGCACTGCTCAGGGGATAAACTGGGATTGATATTAAGTCCAGGAAGAAGGGAAGGGTGGGGGGAAGGTGTTATTTTAAGATCTGTTTTTATTTCTCAATACTCATCTCTGATTTTGATTGTTAAATAAATTTATTCCCCCAAAATCAAGTCTCTTTTCCCCGGGACGGTAGTGGCAGCTAATCTCCTCGTCCTTATCTTAAACCATGGGCCCTTTGTTATATTTTCTCCCCCTGTCTGGCTGAGATGGGGGAGTGAGACAGTGGCTGTGGTGGACACCCAGGCACCAGCCAGGTCAAATCACTACAGTCTTTTTGGTCTCAAAACCTGTGACGGGAGGATAAGGACAGTAACTGGGAGACAAAATGGGCAAAACATGGACTGAATAATGTTAAAGAGCAGAACGATTTTGGGGAATTTATATTCTTGTAACTGTGGTGAAGGGACAAGGGATGGATCTAGTCTTGTGATATGAGTGAAGTTTGTGAATATTATGTGAGGAATGTGAATTTTAATGATAATTCTTAAATACATGATTCACAGAAGGGAGGGGTGCAAAATGGTGACCCCAACGTGAAGATTTGTTTGGTGGGACATGAATGGGACATTTAGTTTTCTATGAATTCATAGTTTTGAATTTCACAAGTCTCCTGATATTGCTGTCTTTTTTTTCTTCCAGTAGCTTCTCACAAGCTACACACTTCTAAATCCACCTGCTGTTTTTTTTCGCAATTTTCTTTTCATTTTTTCATTCCATAATACAGAGTAAGCTTCATTTTTGTAAGCTACTAGATTTCATTATAGTTCATGCACAGTTTGTGTATAGTCTAGCCTTGTCAAAAACATGATGCTGTTATTCTCGTTCCCACTAGCCCAACACATTTAATTCTAGTTGTCTTTTGGTCAAAAGAGACAAAAATTACTAATATGGTATGTGAATAAATATGCAACGAAATACACATTTATATGATGCATATTAAAAATCTCAGTAGTGGGATGAAAAGAATACTAGTTTTTAAACTTAAATCTTTTTTTTTTTTAAATCTTCTGTAATCAGTCTCCAGAGGTTTTGATGCAATAATTTGCCAGCAACAAAAAGAGGTTTCTGGAAATAATTAAGTTGTTCGAAAAGAGATTTGGCAAATTTAGGCAAAACTATAACTTTACTTTGACAATGGTGATATCCAACAGTATCTGTACATCCTAAAGCATAGCTATTTGTGGTTTTATACAATACAATGTTTTTCTCCAGGACAATGAATTCCAATAAGAGGGGATTCTCCTGCATCTTGGTTGGCTTTTGAAATTCTGTTTCAAAGATGTTTAAGGTGAATTCAAACTGACCAGAAGATAAAACTAAATGTCGTAGGTATCAAAACTTCTGTATCATGTGGCGTCCTGCTACGGAGAGAGGTTGATGATACAAAACATATAGAGGACATGCTAAAAAACTGGCTACAACTTAAACCAGAAAAAAAAAGACATGACAATAAATGTTTAGCAGTTCTCTGGGAAAATACCTGCACAACTCATTGAAAACATGCTTAATTAGTTTTTAACCTGTTTTGTTTTCTCTAAAGCATCTCCTGCTCTCAGCATGTGGTAGTAACAGACTGAAGATCAAACCCAATTCGCTCACTCTTTATGTTTGCTTCTAATTACTCTTGTATTTAAAACTTTTGAAAGTATGCACTCATTTTACTCATTATTTCACAGTTAAGTGTAACTAGATGTGACTGCAAACGTCAGCACAAAAATGCTTCTGTCCAGTTCTTATCTACTCCACATATTGTGCAAATAAACTAAAGAAATAGTTGAAAAGCCCAACAAAATTTACCTGAATTGTGGTATTTGGGAGAGTTGGAAGTGAAAAGCGGATGACAACTGACACAGTGAAAATACATAGCTAAAACAATTCCATCAATCCGTAATCAAACTAAATTGTGTTTGGAAAGCTTTCTTATTTTGAAAATAAATGAAATTAAGAATATGAACCAAAGTGAAGTTTATTATTTTTCTCCATCTGTTAAGAAAATCATGTTTTCTAAATGAAAAACTAAACCAAGCATCCGAATTTACCTCGGGTTTTAATGTCTGGGTTGAACATGAGTACATCTATCAACAGGTAAATGAACAGAATATTTCATGTAACAGGCGAATTCATTCTCTAACTGCACTTATTCTAATAATGTTTTAAAAAAGACAGTATGAGATACTATGCCATATTGCAGTGAAGTTTTCTGTCAAATTAGGTGTTTACAAACATGTATTTTTGAATTATGATAGCTCAAACCCTTGAATTAAAAAATTTCACATATCCTATAGTATCATAGAATGGCCTAGGCTGGAAGGGACCTTAGAGATCATCTAGTCCAACCTTCCTGTTATGGGCAGGGATGCCACCTCTCAACTAGACTTGGCAACACATATACAGTCACTTGAATCCTCAGGGAGCAAAAGAAACATGGTTGGTTAATCGGGATATTCTGAAGGAAAAACATCAAGCAATCCTAGAAGAAAGCAAGTAGATTTACTCTACAGAACTACGAACTACAGGTATTGTTCCGAATTTTATTGCTGAAAAGGCAACTGTGATGGCCTGCATCTTCAAAGCAATGACCCACCACCTAAAAAACCCCAGACATCACCTCCTTCATTTATGACCCCAACAAATAGTACTTAGAGATTTTTGCAATGATCCTTTTTTATAAGTCAACTGTGATACTAGAGAAAAAAAACAAAATCAGATACAATTCACTGACCTTGGAAAAAATACTCTGTTTAGTTCCTGCAGAAGAAATTAAATATAGTTTCTAATAGAATGTCTATCATTGAACAGTAATGACTCTGTCTGAGAATAATGCAATTATTGAAATAAATGTAATATATGTACATGAAATACAAAATACAACCGATCATCAAGCAGTATTCACTGTCAGTGCACAATGCAGAAATCCCACAAATTCTTATTAACTTTTCAATCGTTAGTCTTCATCACTAATAACTACTGTAGCTACACTATTTCCTGACAAATGAATTCCCAAGCAGAGAGAATCTCTTTAAATACTATTTTCTCATCAGTGTGTGGCTGCCATACTAAGCTACTAATATTGTATGTGACTGGAACCATTTGTCAGTATGGTCTGGTGCATCCTATAAAGAAAAGGTGCCTGAAAAATATGATTACTGTCTACAGTCTCACTGTGAACATATTGCACAAGATGACACATTGCAGCCAACAACTAACTGGCACATTTGGAAAAGGAATGCAAGATCTAGGTCATTAGTAAATTAAGCATTATTTTTTTTTAATTTCTTGCCTGGCACAATCCCTAGGGATTCAAAGAAGCTGAAAACAACTGAACCAGCCAATCTCTTTGAGGGAGGGCCAAAGAGGGGCTCTGGCAGAGAGCATCTAAGCTGATTTTAATTTTATCTTATAATCTTTCATTGTTGGAGTGTTCACAAGTGACCAGATATTACCAGCCTTTGAACATGTTAAATGACAGAAGAAAACACGAAGAAAAGGGAACTTTATCCTCTCAAGAAATCTTATGTATTTATAATATACACCTGAATGTCATTACACATGGTGAAAGTAAGCACTGGCAAAAATCAAAAGTGGGTAGTAGGCTGTGTTGCTGAAGTGGAAAGAGCATCCTGTTTCCTAAACAGTATTAAAAAAAAAACCATAATTCTTGTTTCTTTTTGGGTTTCCCCTCCTAAACTGCTTTAAAGCTTTCTTTCAAAGTGTGTTTCTTTACTCATAGTGTAGCTATTTGATATTTTACTTAACAATGAGATTTCAAGTTGAAACCATCTTACCCAGGGAAGCTATCAATTAATAACTACTGTGAAAAGACACAGCAAATTTTTTGTTCTTGACCTGGATTACATGTTAAAACACTCTAGCAGCTAAGTAAATGAGATTTTCACAGTCAGAGGAATAAAGAATATTACATGGCTTTTCTCTGTTGTCAGTGCCCCAAAATGAGGTTAAAACTTCAGGAAAGACCAAAAATTCTTATGCACAAAATAGCCAAGAATGCATAGGAAAATGGTTACATACGTTATACTTTTAATACATTCACCTATTTATATTGAAATTAGTCAGTTTTACAGTAGTATCAAAATATATGCCGATTTTAAAGGAAAAATATACACACATGCTGTGACTGTGCAAATTTCTGTGACTTCAGAATCAACCAAATAACTTGTTACAGCTACTCATGGCAGTCAGCCATACCGTAGCTTGAAATCAAGGAACCTCTATTAGCCTGATACTGTTCCCATACTACAGAGAGAAAGAAATTACAGTGTATTTTAATCAAAAGACATAAAAAAATCTTAAATTTAAATGAAATGAACAATTAAAAACATTCTATTAAACAGACTTTTGAATTTCAGTTTCTATATTTACAAGCACAAATAAAGAAGACATTTTAAAAATGCATCTACCTTAAGATCTGAATTCACTGAACATAAATACTGCACTACCTTGCAGAAGGCTGTGGTAGACTTCATTTAAGGAAAAAAGCTTAATCATATTATAAATATGACAACAGTTTCAAATGATCTTACTAAGCGCATTTAGTGTTTCATAGGAAATTTTGTCAACAATGAAAGGGGATGCTATAGGCAACACATTATCCTACAGTTTATCAGAGCATTTCCACAGAGGATTAGTAAGAAAAAGCATTAAATTTTCCGTTTACAGTGATGAAAGCCATTTTAACCTGAATAACTCTGAAACTGCTGAGAAGTTGTGTGTACAAAAGCATAAAATGTCTTTTTGTAGCTCCTTGAACAAAACCCTCAGCACCCCTGTCAGCTGTATTTGCAACCTCAGAGATCATTCTAGAATAAAGTTTGCTAACCCATTTTGCTTCCAGGAGTCCCATTACTAACGCAGTGCAGCTTCTGGAAGTAGAACAAATATTCATGAGGCAGTTTTCTAGTGACAAACAGGATAAAACGAAGCATTGTTGCATATCAAGTTGATGCTCACGACAGATGAAACAGAATATATGATCAAGCCCATAGATCAGGGGGGAAAAAAAAAGAGTCCACTTTATTATTTTTCACAGGATAGCAGAAATGTGTTACTTGTTACCTCAGTGCTATCACAGCTTGAGAGTCAAGCCAGCAAATCTGAAATCCTTGGATCAGAGACGGATTTTTGGAAGGATTGCTCATAACAGAATTCAGTCTATACCATATAGGTTATACTTTCTGATTCATATTAGAAACACTAGAAAATTCCTGTATACTGTATACAACGTACAGGAGTACATGGAACAGAAGGTAGAATATAGAATTACAAATTGTAAGCTGTGCAAATACAATTTCTAGAGTAACACTTAAAAAGTAACTATCAAAACAGAAATACACCTCAAACTTCTAATGTTTTTCCTCTTTAAAGGTCAGAAAAAGTAAAAGCAAAAAGAAATTGTTTACTGTTTCTGCAAATGTTTAATTTCACTTTACAACAGTTAACATTTAACTTAACTCTAATACATAGCAGTACTGCTAAAAAACCCAAGGGCAACATTTTTCTATTGTTCACGATATATTTTTCTGTAAATAGGCCTCTCCAAAACATGAATGTCCATCTAAATGCCTCCTACTACCAAATTCCACAGTTTAGGATTCATTAAAACAGAAGGACCACTCTACATAGAACAAATTTTTCTTAAACCCATCATTTATTAGCACCACATCATCTCATGAATTTTGTCTGTGACCCTTAAGCAGAACTACTGAATAAAATATCCCATGAAAGAAATAGAAAAGTGCTTCATTCCATTCTTGGAGAGACAATTAGCAAATATTTTTTTAAAATAAAAAATATAGTAATTATTAAACAAATAGAGAACCTCAATATATGTTTGATGTTTAATATAGCCTAATGTATTTGTACACATATACTCATTTTATTTTTACAGGTTTTTAAATGGCATATCAAATATTAGATATGTTATTAGCAAAACAAAAAATAAAATGAGGATTTGCTCTGAAATAATTAAATGTCAAACAAATGATTACGTATCAAATATTTGATAAATGTTCACTAAAATTGATTTCTATTAATTTAAAAACATTTGACAGATAATTACGGGGATTAGTAAAATTGCTTTCCAATTTTAAAGGCCAGCAAATATTACAATGCTTTTTTTTTTCAGTTCCGCCTGTGTGTTCAAGTAGCCTTCACTGATACTTGCTGTGTATAAGCTAGAGCACACAAATATGCATGATTTGGCATTACTTGTTCTTGTAAGTCACAGAATCACAGAATCACAGACATACACTGGATATCAGATGTTTCTAAACATCTTCATCTGTTACAGTGAACGCTGTATACAGAATACAAAATAAAGTTTGCATGACATTATCAAGATTAGTCTTTGCCACGTATTGCTAAACTTCATGTCAAAAGAAATGGCAAGACTGAATGGCCTGCAGTCTGATAATTTTGGGAACTGTGCCAATAAACGTCCCTTTATACAAGATAGCTCTTGTCAGACATACATGATATTATCATTATGAAGCTTAAATTAATCACTACGCATCTCACAGTACTGGTATAATACAGTTAGACTTCTGTCAGAAATTTCATTTGTATGGTATGGCACTAGGAATTTAGTAATACATAAAATGAATTTCACTTATTAAGGAGATTAAAATTAGGCAATGATGATCAAAGAAATTAATTGTATACAGAAACTTTGATGACAGAATGTCTAATGAGGTTCTTCAGAGATCCAATTTGACCCATGGATATTTCATTTTTGTACCGGTAATAAAAAAATTAAAATGTGATCATTCCAATTAAAGGTACAGTTTGGATATCAGAAGCACTCAGAAGAAACAGTAAATGCTCGCAAAGGACAGATCACATCCACAGTGGCATTTGGCTCATGAACAGGTTGACCTTTGAGATACCTGGGAACAAAGAACCTACGTCATGTTTTGTGAATGGATTTTAAAAAGAACCCCGAAAAGCTCTTATAAGTCATGCAGTTTATCCTGTTAATATTCAATTTATTGCATGAGATGTATCTGCTTTATAGTATAAGGCTTAAGAACAGCTGTGCTAGGTCCAACTGAAAGTCTGTCTAGAGCAGCAGTTTCTCTGAACAGCAAATTCCTAAGGAAGAGTATGCATCAATGCTCTTTCCAGTATACTCTCCTGTATACTCTCCTGGCCATTAAAAATTTACCATTAAGAGACTTACTGAGTAGCTTGATCTACCCCTAACAGCAAGTCACTATTATTTAAATGAATAAGAATTTTCACAGTAAAAAAATATTAAATTAGTGAAGAGAACGAGCATGAAATCCTGAGTCTAGAGCAGTAGGCAGGCCAATTGAGACTTGAAGAACAACACACACTAGACCTATATAAGTGTTAGAAAACATTGCTGGAGCTCAAACAGAAATTCAGGCCTTGCTCAGTTCTGTACATCACATTCTAAACATTTTGCAACAGCTGGTCCTTCTTGTCCACAAAAACTATGAATCCATTAGCATGCCTCTGCAGTGTTTCTACATCTCTGACTCGTTCTATTCAGAATCACATTTGTCTGCAATAACAACGGTGGTTTTTTTCTGACAGTTTTAATGGCAGAAAACTGAACAGTTGTAATTCGTGGTGACAGTCACATTTACATATAGACTGTACACCTATGTGGTACTGAAGTTCTTCCCTTAGCTAGTAAATTTCTCCAGTATTAGAATTACCAGCGGAGGAGAAAATGTCTACACTTTCAGGTTACCTGAACATAGACAAGTGTTACACATGCTTCACACAGTGCTATTCCAGCCTTAGGTGTTTACTCACAAAGGGGGATTATTGGAGGGCTCGTGGAAAGTTAAAGGAAAAAAAAAAATCTCTTAATACACAGCTTGACTTCACTGTGCCTTATGTCTTTAGCTGTTACACTTTGAAATCCTTAGAAATTTCAGTGCAGAAATTTCCAGTGACAAAACACGTGATTATAAAACCCTCTGGTAAGATACACATAAATTACTGCTGCTACTATAGTTTTGAGCCTTAGTTCCTCAACAAATATTGCCAGCGCATTACTCATTTTATGATTATTGAAGATTGTTTACGCAGAGTTGTTGCCTTGGCAGAGTATACATCTTATATGATTAATACGCTTACTGTGATAACTGTAAATAAATAAATAAAAATATTTATCGAAGAAGCATGCTGTGACATAAATACTTCAATACATTCTACGCATTTTCATTTTAAACAGTAGCAAGTTTCCTATGAACACAGAACAGATATTACATTTCCTTTATATCTTAAAAGCTCCTTTTGTAGATAATATTTATCAGGTAATAGAGACAGAATCAATGAAATATCTAATTTTTATGGTAAGTAAAATTAAAATAATTTAATTTTGTTGAATAAATCCCAAAAGAGGAAAAAATTAGTAGGGAGAAGTTACTGGTGATGTTACTGACGATAACAACAACAATAACAATTTTTCCCAAGATCAAGGTAATATTTACACGCATAAGGAGTAAAATAATGTGAATTTGCACTAACATAAAATGCGTACTTCACATGCCCTGATCACTGGAAGAATTTAATGAATTATTCTGTCTTTTGACAGTCATTGTAAGACTCAGCGCAGAAACAAGAAGATTATGTGAGCTGTGCTGGAGAATACAATTCTCTCATTAATTGCTGTAGTCTTCACACCTCTTCCTTCTTATCAGTCCCTGGATATAAATTTGTTCTGTTACTGACAGTCCTACTTTTTGGTCTTGCTTTCCAAGACAAGCATCGTCAGCTTTGTAACTGCATTCGTTCTCATCTTTCACACTCTTCTTAGGTACTAACTCTTAAGAAATTTTCAAATTCCCTTGGGAAAGACTCCATAATTTCTCACATTACACTTGCATGCTTCAAGTTCCTCTGTAGGATCTAAGAACACTTGGAAGTGTGTATACCGTTCAAGTCATACTGAGCTTGTTTCTACAGCTTTTCCTGAAAAAGAATGATACTTATAGTTTCATGATAGAAGAATAGTTTTCCACCGTAAGAGTTCAAATTCCCTTGGGAAATTGCTTAGAGTAACAAGTACATTTCACATGAACATACACGGTGACAACATTTTATTTGTATTTGGCATTAATAGCATTTAAAGCTAAGCTTACAAATTAAACATTCATTTTCACTATGTCTCTCCCAATTTCCTTCTCACTTCCTGCATCGCGATGCTAAGTCATCACTGCTTTGAGTGAAAGAGAACTCCGCTCTATTTAAGCCATTTCTTCAGTACAAAAGCAGAGAGATTTGTTTACTTCACAGAAGCTTCCCAAGGGATCCTACCACGAAATTCTCTGAACAAGCCATGGACTGCTCTCCTAAAGACCACATTTTTACTGTTTACCCTCACAGCCTTCCTCTGCAAACGGAGCTTAATCACTGCAACCAAAGTTGCTCTTCATGCCAAGAACTGCCTCCAGTTGTCTCCTGCTTCAGCAGCAAGTCCAGAAGAGGCCTGGTTGGATTCAAAAGCTGCCTCAAAATGCGGCCCATGAATCTCATAAATTGCCTGAACAATGCTGCCATCCCAGAAAATGGCTGAAATCTCCCATGCCAATGAAGGCCTGCCAGCAGGAGACTACTGCCAGCAGCTCGTAGTAAGTCCTACCCAGTACTGCCCCATGGACTGATGGTTAATAGCAGACCTCAACCATAACCTCCCCATCCCTTCCTGCTACAAACCTGAGCAAGCCAGGAGCTGCATGTGTCTTGTTTCACAGCAGAGCTCTGCACAGCCAAAGGTTTAGCCAACAGAGAGTACAACTCCCTCTCCTGCTCTTCCTGCCGTCCTTTCCAATACAATACAAAAGACGTGCTGCCTGGGAGATGTAATTTCCCTGCTGTATCCTATCCACAAGTAGTAAGTATTCTGTCACATCAGACCACATTGATACTACACACTGCTTTACGAAGCAATCAGAAATGCTAAAAACATGGTCAATCCCCCCTTTTGATGTAGTGTAGACCAGTACATCCTTTAAAATGCCTTTTACAGTACCATGACTCTTGGACTTGCTGCTCAAGCTGAAGAGCAGCCAGCAGCAAGGCTAGTCAAACTCAGGACCTCCCAGCTGGGCAAATTCTGGCAACCAGCAGTTCACTCCCTCAGGAGGATGGAGCCAGGCTCTTCTCAGTGATGTCCAATGACAGGACAAGGGGCAGTGGGTACAAGCTGGAATGCAGGAGGTTCCACAAAAACATTAGAAAACACTTTTTCACTGTGAGGGTGATGGAGCACTGGCACAGGCTGCCCAGGGAGGTTGTGGAGTCTCCTTCTCTGGAGACTTTCAAAACTCGTCTGGACGCGTTCCTGTGTGGCTGCCCTAGGGGATCCTGCTCTGGCAGGGGGGTTGGACTCGATGATCTTTTGGGGTCCCTTCCAACTCCTAACATTCTGTGATCCTGTGAAAAGGCTTACTGGGAACATAGAGTTGACTGAATGCATTCTTTTGACAGACAGTACCTTAAGGAATAGACAATGAGTTTATTAAAAGAATACCCTGATTTCATATGCTTTTTTCATAATTAAAAAAAAAAATCAAAAGGGAATCTCTCCTAACTAGTATCACAAATCTGATACTACTTTATGTAAAAGACAACATCTTCAGGGGAAAAAAAAATTAGCCATCATTGGTACAGGCTTAATATAATTATATGTTTAAAGACTTGTCGTAATGTCTACTCACTACATTTAAAAAGAAATAAAATATTGAAATAGAAGATTCAGGGCTTTCCAATGGAGAACAATATCTTTCACACAATGACTATGTTTTTGCTCTGACAGTTTTTAAATGTTTCAGGGAATTCCCAATGAAATGTCTTTAGTATCAAAATAACCACTTAATTTAACCGGGAATTTTTTAATTATTGTTTTTTAGTAGGTCTGTAGATACTCTGTATACATTCTCTCTAGATACTATATATACACACACCCTCTATACAGAGGTAGTATAATGACAATTATCCTGGCTGTGTGATAGTATGTGAAATGCTTCTTCACAATACCAGTCACACTTCTTCAATCACATTGTATAACAGAAAGTAGTCAAAAGGCTCAAAGATTCCCACAAAAAAGAAACATTCATTTGTTTTTAATTGCAATGAAGGTGAGTTTGCTTTAATATAAAAGTTAGAAAACTTCGGAAAGTGTCTTCCAAAGCAAAGTCAGCTTTTCTACAAGCTTTCACATAGATCAACATTTGGAACTATGATTCTCAAACAATTCAAAATTCAATTGAGAATAGATGCTGGGATTAGTAACAGATATATGTGTGCTGGAGTGGGGATGTAAGGGACGGAAGAAAGAGCAGGGAAATTTGCTGTTTTACTCAGTATCCCCTAGATTTCAGTGTGATACATAAATAACCTTAGAAAAAGAATTTATTTTAGATTTCAGACAAACAACCTATAGGCCATCTTATCTACCACTCTCTTAATTTGTACTGTAAATCTTACCTTAAGTCACCACCTAAGGACTGGCAGCAATAACCTGTATTTCAAATAGGTTTAGAGCTTTTCTCTGTCACATTCTGTGTTCCCATCAACATATAAATATGCTTTCTAATTAATTTAATCCCAGAATGAAGAGAAGAACTAAATATACGTCACTACTTTTCAGAATGAATTGGACAAATATTTCTTTAACAGATACCTTACATAATATATTCTGCTGAAATAACAAAGTAATTAAATAATCATACAATTTTTCCTTACTTCTTGAGAAATATTTTTTATTGTCTAAATAAGCAGTGGCACTTTCAATAGCTTTTTTATTTTTCTGTACTAGCATTAACAAATGTTATTTTTAAGCAACTAAGTTTCAGATTTTGTTCTAAGAAATCTAATGGGAAAAAGTTCAGCACGAAATACTGGTGTTACAATAGAAACATGGGATCTCCAACTTAATTTTATAATGCAGCAAATAATAACATCCCTTTGAAAAAGCAGGACTTTTTAATATGCTTTTTTGAAATATAATGACATCAATTTATAACTTAGCATAATTTTAAAAATACTTATTAGAGCTCTCAGAAGCATCTCAAAGGAAAGAACATATTTGATCCTGATTTTAAAAAATGTTCTCTAAAATAGAATTTCCACTACGTTTCAGAAATTTGAATTTACCAACTGCAACCTCTATACTCCATTAATAATCACTAAGCCTGGATGAATCCTTTCACATTCTCTCCAGAGGTACAAAATAAGGTAATTATTTATTTCATCTAAAGATAGACACAGGATTTAAAACCCTCACAAAATTCCTAAATCACAGTGGCCTAAAATATTTAAGAGTTTATCAACGCATTTGACAGTAAGAGAAGGTATCTCAGACATACATTAAACTTTCTACAATGAAAAAAGTATGTCCTCTACACTATGCTGTTTATTAGTGAAGAAAGAACATTATTTTTCAAGGAATATTAACTAGGCACTGTTTACTTTAATCTTTAGACCTCAATTAATACCACCAAATGTAACTGTCACTTATAAAATTGAATTAAGAATTGCTTTGAAAATACTATCTCAGCAGAAATACTGGCATATTGTTTGAATAGATGAAAGGTAGCTGTTGCAGACCAAGTTACTTCTGTATGTTATTGATTAGAAGAAAAACCTGAAGGTGAAATAACACAATTCATACAAAGATGGAAAACTGTTAGAATGCGTAAAAATGTACACAGTTTCAGCTGGTAAGAACTTGGCCAGTGCTCAAAATACTAGCAATTTATGATCCATTTACATATTTTTAAGCAAGACCAGATTAAGGGGGCTAAACCCTTATGAGATTCAAATGGCTTACCCACTTTGGACTCTCAAACAGATCACTTTTTGACTGCCCACCATTAGCTGATTCACAGGAAAAGTCAGATAGTTTTGGAAAGGGGGTAGATTCACAGCTTAGGTCAGATTAATCCTTGAAGACAGTTTTGTGCGTTAAAGAGCGGATGGCAGGAGCTGCTTAGGGAAAGTGCAAAAAACAGGAGATACATACTCTCCCAAATGGTGGCAATTAGTTTAGAGACTTCCTGAGCTGCAGATTACATGAAGATGACTGTCAAGTACTGGAAGTTGCATAAAACTCAACCTATTATCAACTTTTATTAAAAAATCTAAAAGTAGTATCACTTTTCCTTCACCATTATGCTTTCCTCTATTCAATTTAGCAACTCCACAATATCCTTCAGAGCAACATATATCTTCCCAGAAGCTCAAAAATGCTTCACCTATACCCACCTTGGACTGTCTTGTAAAAACATCATTTCTAAGACTGTAAAGACTACATGTAAATTACTCACAGACTGTAAAGACTACAGTGTAAATTACTCACTTACCTGTTTTACAGCTTGTCCATAATCTGATCCTTGGGGTGACAAAAAGTGACAAATATGACCATTGTTTTTTGCTTTTTCTCGAAGACCCATAGCAGTTCGTACTGTGGCATTTCTGGCGTGAACAAACACCATCACCTTAAGATAGAAAGAAACAGGTAATGAGAAATGGCTTAGTCTTAATAAAATAATGAAAATACTTCAACTACAAAATACCGTCTGTAGGAATGAAAAAAAGTTGATATATGACATACTGATAAAAACAAATGTTACTTTAGGGAAATTAAAATATGATCCTGCCTTTATTGTTTTTAATATTTTAAAGACCTTTTGAGAAAGTTTTTTTTAAAAAAATTATTCAGTATTTGAAAGATAGGAAACAATTTTGGGCAATAAATAGTTCATTTTCACAAAGTAGAGAGATTACCATTGATATAAAGAGCTGTGTTATTTGACACATGCTAAAGGCTGTGGAAAGCAAATACTGAGGTGATACGTTTCCTTATGGTATGACTTGACTAAGTGAGACAGCTGAAACAAAAACTGACTATGAAGAACCTCAGGAGGACATCGAAGTCCCAAACCACTTGACAATCAAAGAGAAGAATAAAATTGAGCACTAAGAAATGCAAAAGACATCTTGGGATAAAAATTTTAAACTAAGAGATACAATTGTGGGGTTTAAATCCATACTCTCGCTCACTAAGTGATACCTTAGAAACACCATGAACATTTTCTTGAAAATATCATAGAATCATAGAACGATTAGGGTTGGAAGCCACCTCAAAGATCATCTAGTTCAACCTCCCAGCCATGGCAGGGACATCTCCCAATAGATC
>NW_009734595.1:0-17116 GCF_000703405.1 Apaloderma vittatum | reverse complement strand
CTTCCACTCACGGTCCCTCATCCTATCACTACAGGCCCTTGTGAAAAGTCCCTCCCCAGTCTTCTTGTAGGCTCCCTTCAGCTACTGAAAGGCCACTATAAGGTCTCCCCGGAGCCTTCTCTTTTCCAGGCTGAACAAGTCTAACTCTCTCAGCCTGTCCTTGTAGGAGGGGTGTTCCAGTCCTCTGACATCTTCGTAGCTCTCCTCTGGACTTGCTCCAACAGCTCCATGTCTTTCTGATGTTGGGGGTTTCGGAGCTGGACGCAGTATTCCAAGTGGGGTCTCACAAGCGCAAAGCAGAGGGGTAAAATCACCTCGACCAGCAGGTCACGCATCTCTTGATGCATCCCAGGATACGCTTGGCTTTCTGGGCTGCAAGCGCACACACACTGTTGGCTCATGTTGATCTTATCATCCATCAACACATCCAAATCCTTCTCCCCAGGACTGCTCTCAATCCACTCATTGCCCAGCCTGGAAATGTGCTTGGGATTGCCCTGATCCAGGTGCAGGACCTTACACTTGACCTTGTTAAACTTCATGAGGTTGGCCTGGGCCCACCTCTTCAGCCTGGCAAGGTCCCTCTAGATGGCATCCCTACCCTCCAGCGTGTCGACCACACCACACAACTTTGTGTCATTGGCAAACATTCTGAGGGTGCACTTGATGCCACTGTCCATGTCACTGACAAAGATGTTAAATAGTACTGGTCCCAGTACTGATCCCTGACGGACACGACTTGTCACTGGTCTCCACTTGGACATCGAGCCATTGACTGGAACTCTTCGAATGAGATCTTCCAGTCAGTTCCTTATCCACCGAGCGGTCCATTCATCAAATCCATGTCTTTCCAACTTGGAGACCAGGATGTCGTGTGGGATGTCGACTAAGAGTTGAGTGGTAATCAAAAATTATTTGTACCCATGTCGGCAGTAGGCTTTGGAAATACAGTTGGGCATCATCTAACCAACTCCAATGTCCTTTCATTATGCTTATTACAATTACATATGGTATCTAGACCGAGAGACAGCAATAAGATGCTAATAGTTTTTCCTCTAGAAATATATATGTAGCTATTTACACTGATATTAAATGAAGATTTACTCCAAGGTATATTTAAGGCGAATTGTGGTAGTAAGCCCTTAGACTGATGTAAAAAGGGAAAAGTATTTAAATATCACTTAATTCCAACGTAATAACAGTTCCAAGTGTCTGTTAACTATGTACCACTGGGAAACGTACACTATGGAAAACTCTCTGTATTGTCCCCCTAAGCACTTTGTACTGCTCAGAGTTTGCTTCAGACAACTCTTCAGTTTGATCAAGTCTGACAATTTCTGAGTTCTTAAAACTCACATATGGGAAAGTCTGAGTCTGTGGCTCTTGAATAAATGGCAAACACAGTTTTGCAAGTCCATCAAGTCCTATTTAAAAATATAACCACGGAGTTACTGTTCTGTTTTAAGGTAGTTTCAGCTGAATTTTAAGATTGGTGTGTCAAACTGAAGAGAACTGTGTATTTAATTTTGGCCTTTTGGCACAACCACGCTTGTATCAATTTGCAATGCGTAACTGAATTGCTTTAAACGAAACAGTATTTAGAAAGTAGTGCTATTTAGGGTTTAATTAAACAAGTTACTGCTTCTGTTCTTTATCTGGAAAATTCTCATTTAATTATAAATGTATAACGTATATATAATTTTATATAAAAGTAGACATATTTGTTACGAATTTATATACGTTATAAATTTATAATTAAACCCAAGCAAATTAATTCAAGTGAAAATACACAGAAGAGATAAAAAGAGAAATGCATGCATAACTGTTTGCCTATTGAGCGTAATTACTCCTTACCTCTTAAGTTTATTTCATATGTTTTTACATGATCAATTGAGTAACATCATGACTCCTACAATTATTAGTTTTCATCTGAGTAGAAATATTCTCAGACACACGTCACAGCAACATACCAATTTTCTCTAACTTAAAAACAACATACTGGTAAAATCTGTTTTAAATTTCTTCAAAAAGTAAGAGAATCACAACATAACAGAATTTCAATATCTGCCCCTTTTGTCATCATTCATTGTTTAAGGATTACTCTCCATTTACCTCTTTGTAATTTTTTCTACAGAAAGTCCGAATAAAAATATGTGACTACTCAAACCAGGAATTTCCTTTTATTAATAGATCTACCACGTATTCTTCAGTGAATTCTCACTTATTACTAAACGCTGTGTCGACAGGTTTCACTGACAAAAAACTTCACTTTTAAAATCAACTTGATTTTATAATTTACTCATTTGCTTCCTTTTTAAATGGAGTCATATTAACATTTAATTCTTTGCTGAATAGATAAAAATTTAATCTTGTGAAAATAGCTAAATTCTGAAAGTTGAGGAAATACAGTATCGAGCATTAATGTGAATTTGGAACAGTCTTTTTTATCATGACATGCTGATTCCATAAAAAAGGTCCCATATGCACTAAGGGGCTTTATGATTTAACCACAAAATAGTTTTGTTGATTGGTTTTACATTCTATTTTAATATTTTAGATTCTCTTTTACTTTCAGTCTTTTATCAGCTTTGAAATCACTACCCATATCTTAAATCTAAAATGGCAACTTTGAGAATGATGTTTACACAGCATTAATATTAATTACATTCAAATATACTAGATTAATGTACTTCTGTATGCTTTGACATAATATTGATAAGTATCTTACCGGTTCTCCTGACCTTTTTGAAATTCCTAATCAAGACTAAACAAAGTGTGTACTGACTGATTTTTTTATTAAGTGAGTGGCAGTTATACATCTAGAAGGACAAAGCTAAACAAGCAGTGGAATGCTTTTAAAGTTTGAAAGGAACTAATAAAAAGTTAAATAAAATAGCAAGCAAATCTGGACCCAAGTGTGTATCTATATGCAACAAAGCTCTTAATGATAGTATAATTCTTTAAGGCTTGCTAAAACGAGATACATACATGAGTCCTGTTAGGAGGTAACTTCAAATTAAACAAGCTACAAAAAAAAAAGTAGGTGTAACACTTTGGTGGCTTACACCTATTTAAAAATCCTGAAGGGGTTAAAAAGCTCTACTGAGAAGTGAGACCATGTAAAACCTTAAGTCACTACAGTTGTATGAAGTAGAGCACACTCTACTAGTCACAGAAGAAATGGCAGTGGAATGATAGCAATAATATCCCTGCCTACGGCAGGGAGGTTGGATTAGATGATGTCTAAGATCCCTTCCAATCTAAGATATTCTATGAATCTATGATTCTAAATGGGCTCTTATTGAAGAATCTTCCTTTTAATTATTATATAAATGAACAGCAATTGCAATGCTTGTAAACTGAGCACATTCCTGAAACGGTAAGTATGAGGAAAATCCCTTAGATCCAGTCAAAACCATTTAGGGTCTTTAGGAACTGACATTTTGAAGTCAACTGTCACTATGATGTTCTGGTTGTGCTAAGACAATGATAAGTGACACCAAAAAGATAACGAAATATTATTCTGAAGACTTAGAAGAAAAATTTTTGTTATTTTTCAGGTTTCCTCCTTGACCTTAATTCTGCCTCAACTTGAAAGCAGATGTGACCCAATTTCCTTCTTGGGATGAACCTATGCTAAAAGTAGTACACTGGTGGATGTAGCAGAAACATTCATACCTAATTTCAACTACTCATACAGAGATATAGGAAATTCAATATGAACTTCTGTAGGAAAATCAGATCTAATAGCTGACACTTTGCTACACAAACATATAAAGGTAAGTGTAGTGCATAAATGAATCTTGGCTGCTAAAATGACTACATAGCATTACTTTTGCAATACTTTCCTTTCAATTAACATACTTTAAAACATAGCACTCCATAATCAGTTTGTCACAGCAGAAAACCCTTTTTCAAGGTCTAGTGCCTTGATTTTATTTGAGAAGATGACAGACTTGAGGATTAATCTAAAAATGACAAAAAATACTATATAGCACTACTGAAGTAGTCACCTGCTTGAGATGCTGGATAAGATTCGTATGACCTCAAGAAACGCAGTTAATAAAAGCACAGCTAGAAAAGACCAGAATGCCTTAAGAAATAAGATCCTAAAATACATTAAACCTAAATTCCCTAGGAAAATAGAATTTTTGTCAGAAATAGAATTATCCAGTCCAGGGCATCTGGACAATTCCATGCTGGCTTTCCCACAAAAATCGGAAAACAAGCAGCCTGTTTTACTGCCAGGGGACTGGAAGATATTTCAAGCTTATCATTAGGAATAGTAGCTAGACAGGAGAAATTAAAAAAAACCACCAAAACAACCACCAGAACTGTCAACGCTGACCTCAATGAGTTGGCTGGGCTACCATGCAAAGCCTGCAGAAGATAGGATGGTGCTAAATTAGGAAGCCAGTCATTAACAGTCTGTATTTAGTCTTTCTTCTCACATCAAAACATTTCCTCTCACATCTTGTATGTGAAACAGACAATGCTCAATTCATGAAGCAGAATCTAGTTTTTACCTTGTTTTATCTAGCATACTTCGCTCAAATCCTGCTGTCAAGAAATAGCAATTCCGTAATGGGATCTGCTATGAGTTTAGTCATTACGATAAGTCAGGATTCTATAATACCAAGAAAAAATCCACACAACATCGTTTCCTCATATTCCTGTTTTGCAGGTGGAACTAAGGTTAAGAATATTCACTATCTGAGTGTGAAACTTAAGACATGAGATCGTACTGCCTACTATATACGATGCTAAACTCAAAGCAGAGCTCCCATCAACTGCATCGAAGCCATGAACACCCAATACTCTTAACCATCAGATCAATGATTCCTATCTCATAACTCTCCAAACTCAGAAGTCCTGGTTAGTACCTATTTCTGAAAATTTTTATTTCAGCGGCTTCAGCTTCTGTAACATCATACTTAAACTGTCAGAGACAGGCACAAAGTCTAAATCTTCAGTGAAGTGTTTCTTTGTCCTACGTAACAGACCATCTCTTCTTTTTCTCTTATTCTCTTACTCTCTTATTCTCCCATCACACTCCTTCTGGAACGAAGGTGTGTCCTGACACAGAACTACTCCTTTAACATAATAAAACACTTGCAATTAAATGGACTAAAAGAAATAAAGGTCTAATTCATAAAATCCCTCAGAATAGTCACTGGTCAAAGAACAATTTGATATTCTCCTAACAATTTTTATAGGGCTGCTTCTTCTCCTCACAGAATCATTGTATGACAATGCCTGACATCACAACAATCATTCATTTGGAATGAGAGAAGAACTTTTATGCAAACGAAAACTAAGAAACAAGCATTATAGACCTATCCTCTCCCAGAAGCCTTTCTACAGTTCTTACAGAAAGCTACCTAATTTTGAAATGTGTAGCATGTTTCTTTCTGAAATTTTCCTCCCACTGTTTTAAAACAAATACTGTACACTTTAATTCATTGACTTTTATGTTTTTCATCATCACACATCAACAACTTTTAACCAATTTTTTAAATTTAAAAGGACTGCACAAATTGCTGACAATAAAAAAACCTCCGTGAGAGGCAGAAACCAAGTGTGATTAAAACAACCCAACAGTTTATTAGCAGATTAGAGGTGCCCAATCTTAAGGTTAATGTTTACTTGTAATCTCTATGCATCACCAAATATGTTTACAAAGAACCACCCCTAGCTAAAAATTAACATATAACACCTCATTGAATGTTTTCCCCCAAATGAAGTTGGTAAGTATTTACCAAATAAATTGTGAGACAGTAAAATACTCCTAAGGGGGTTAATTTAGCTTGTCCTAACTGTGTTAGAGAATATTATATTTCAGTGGCAAACTCTCTGTGCGTTAAATTATGCAAATAAGTTAGGAAAAGTAATTTAGAATAGAGAGAAGCAGTTCCACAGCTACAAGCTGTGTAATTAGATCTGTACTGTGTAGTTCAAAGCTAGCTCTGGTGTATATAACCCTAGTGCTGGAAGCATCTGCTGCAGCTCTCCTGAAACCAAAGCTTTTAAATAATGAAAAATACACAAAAAAGGAGAAAGTAAATATCTCTAGACAGGTCATGTCCCCAGAATTTTCTTAAAGTGTGAAAAAAATCAAAAGATTTCACCAAAGACTATTTAAAATTCACAACAGGAAGTGCTTGCTTACAAATAAGTTGTAATATTTCTGAATTGTTAGTGCATCACCAAAACACTGAGAAGCATACTATTATTCAAAATACATATTGGAGCTAGTACTCTTCTCCTACAACACCTAACCAGATACTAATATGACTTAGATTTTCACACACCACATATACACCTAACAAAAGCATCTACTAAAATAATTCATGAAAATTTATAATCAGGTACTTGAAATCCCTCAGAACATTTTTCTTCTGCCCTGGACAGTAAAGATGCTTGTCTTAACACACCTTTGAAATAACTTTCTGTACGATAACTCTGTAACGGTTCATTCACCTTTTGGGGGAAGCACACTGACTCCTTCAGGTATCTTTCATCTCCTTACTAGAGAGCCCGTCACTAGAATGCATGAGTCCAGCATCTCTGTTTTACTTAACACCTCTCCTCAGGACAGAAGGCCTATATTTTGCCACACATTTTGCACCACTTCTTTTAAAAAAATAAGGTGAAAGACTGAATTTATTTAATGCAATGTTGATAATAATTATGTAGTTTAGAGACAAGTATACACACTTTATTTGAGCTTCAAGACACTGTTTGGTGGCATGCAGCTAAATCCTTATAACATGTTTTTTTATATGGCATCCAGTTCTTCACCTGGGCCTAGACCTTGGAGTCCACTGAAAATGAACAGTTAGGGATCTGGATCTATCCAATTGTTTTCTCCCTTTAGGCATGAAACCTCCTTCAAGTACTTCACAAAACTCAGTTCCTAATGACTTTTCAACACTTTTCCCTAAGGAGCACTGACTGCACCTATTTATGTTTAGAATATCATTCTCTGCACCTCATTTAAATAGAAGCCACCTCCTAAACCAAGTACAACTCACTATTGCCCAGTCTCACTCCAAGGAACAATAAAATTGTGTCTCTTATGTTGCGACTTCTCCCCAACTGCCAAGATACAGTTCAACATTTCAGCGCCTAACATTTAGCAATGAAAAGTATATTCCATGCAAAATAAATGAAAATGTCACACATGGCTCCCTAATACCCTCTTGATCAAAAATACTCACTGCAAAATCAGAATTTCTTGATTACCAGATCTAAATGACAGCATGATGCGGTATAAAGGTGGCTCCTTATGAGCTTATGAAGATCACTATCCAGCAATACTAACTAAAAGAATAGCAATAAAGTATATGAAGTAAGAATTTTTATAAGGTGACCTATACTAAAACTAAAAAATTTTAATGTAGAAGTCTTGCTTTTATTTTAGCAAATTTTATACTGTGCATATTAAAGTCTTTTCACACAGTAAACAACACCATGGAAATGGAAAAAGCTGTACAGGCTTTTATTCACTTACCAAAATAGCGAAAGAATTTGAATTTATTTTGTAATTATTTTATTTCATTTTAATACATCTTGCATTTAAAAGACATATTGATATAAACTCATATGTATTAAGATCTTTTATGCTACAGAAAATTAAAGGGTTACTACGCTGCCTACAAACTAGTTCTGATTAAATAATTTATATATTCCTCCTATTGTACAGAAAATTCTTGACAAGTCAGACTGCATTTATTCATCATATAAAATTAAATAATGTGTATTAGAATATGCAAATTTTCACTTAATCCTGAGGGGGCAAAAATATCAAAAAACCCAAAAAGTCAGCAGGAGTCACCATCAAAATATCTGTATGTCCAAGAGAAAAATTCAGCAAACTCTGCTGAAGAACAAAGCTACACAATACCATGCAATATTCTAACAGAAAATATTAACTAATAACAACAGCAAAGAAATCTATAATGTCACTTCGGTTAATCAGTTCAGTAAAGTGATACATTTTGAACTCTTGATAGATTACCATTAATTCCTGTCTCTCTAAGCTTTGATTTAATTAGTCACTCAAATAAATTACTTCTGATCACCTGTTTAAACAAAAACTTGGATTTTTGAAAAAAACTGCAGAATCCAATTAAAAAATAAAAGTATTTTACATAACTACTTATCTAATTATACTTCTATTTAGATACACCATCTTTTAAGGGCAGTAATTTCTATTTAGTTTACAAATAGCTTTACTATCAATAATGTGCACTTGCTCATTTATTTATCTGCAATAATATTACTTTTTAAAGACATATGTCCTATAATTGTTTTTTTGTCTTTTGATGTGAAATGTATTTTTTATTTACGATGTGTCCACCTTAATGAATATTGTATCATACAGTTCCATCTAATTTTTATTACTGCTTATGAAATTCTTTGGAAAAAGTTATGCTAAGGTCACTACACTGGAACTACTTTTGTACTTTCGCTCCTATATGGCCTTCCTTCATTTAGCCTTTTGTGTTCTAAACCCACCCATAAAAAAGGCCCTACTGTCAAACACATTCTGAAATACTACTTATTTCTTATTCTTCATATTCACTTCTGTTGCAGTTTCATGCACGATGCACCCCTTGCTTTGTCTTCTCTGATTTGTTACAATTTTTGTTGTTATAAATCTATTCTAATTCTCAGCATAAACTTAGTTACTCCTAGTTTTATTTTATTATTTTTTTCCTCATCTTTCCTCTGCCTTTGCTGCATCATCTCTAGCAAAAGATCTTCCCGCTTAACCACACACTTGTAAACCCAGAACTTGTGGACCTATCACCATTTAAAAAAAAGTAAGTAAATTTGTAGATGTCATAAGTATGTAATATCTTTGTCTGTGGTGCAAAAGAAGTAAATTTTGGAATAGTCCTGAGTAGTCCCGATGATACGTATATGTTTATATATATTTTAACATATCTTTTTCTTGTTTCTACACAAATTATAAATTTGACATTATACTTCTTGCATTACAATAGGAGACTCTGACTATATTAAACCTTTACACTGAATACCCGTCAGTGTGTGTGCAGCAGCACTAAGGAGAAGATGGTTCTGAGAAAAAAAGCACTTGTCCACATGAAACTTCATGACTCCTACATATTTTCCACTAATGTATGTTAATTGGTTTGTCTGATTTAATTTGCATTAGAAGTTCGAAAGTATTGATTACTTTAAAAACTGCTGGCACTTGTGTTTATGATCTTGTTTTATTCTATTCTGAATTATATTAGATGACCTAAAAAATAAGTGCTCAGGAATCAGCTCCTAAATACAGATTCTGGACACTAAGAAAACCTGTTTCAGAACAGCATAATGGAATCTAAGCTATCTTCAAATTAGCAAAACATACGACAAAATGGAGAAAAAAAATGAATAGAGTGAAAATTAAAGTAGAGGGCAAATTATTCAATAAGATAAACAAACAATACTTTACTGACTCCTACAGGTAGCTGAAATTATTCTGAATTTTAATTGACAGATTAGAAATAGCAATATCTATTCTGGTACAGAAAATTAAGCAAGAATAACTAGCCTATTACTATGCAAATATGTCATTAGGCAGTTAACAACTGCGTTTTTGCAGATGCCAATGGACTTGAACGACAGTTATTATTCAAAATTATAAGCAGCTTTATACTGCATCTTTTTCTGTAGAAAAACAATATCATGCAACCATTTGTTTTAAGCATTTCCCTTTGACCTGTAGTAAACTGTGCTAGAACAATTAGAATGTCCCTTCTAAACCCATACCTTACGTACCTTGCACTTCTCAAGGTATCCTCTCCTAAATAAGAATATTATAAATACCTCATGATTAAATAGATGAGAGGAAACAAACACAACATACTCTGGAGTCAACTCTTCAATAACCACAAGCAAAACTATCAACACCACAGCACTACTTATGTGAGAAATCTCATACTCTGGAAAGTGAACAGAAGCAGAAAGTCAAAAGGATGCACCTTAAGTGTCTTCATAAAGAATATTTATTTGCTATACTCATGGATTTCTCCAAATAACTTATATCCTATAGCACATTACCGTATATTTAAAACTAAAACCCACTAATGACATTACTACTGGATTCTCTAGTAATATCTGCTAAAAACTCTGCAATAGGCATAAGGTCTTGGTGGACAGTAATTATCTTGTTACATTTTGAGTAGTTTACAGAAGTTCTGACAATAATCAGGAAGTTTATTACTTGATATCATCTATTATGTTAAACTAATCACATGGATCCATTACTTTCACGGCTACAGAGCTAGTTTTCAAAAGCTTTGGACAATCCTCATCATGTCTTCTGGAGTATCACTTATCATTACTGTTAAATTCTTACAGAACAACAGCAAGAAGATGACAGGAATCCACAGACTTAACTTCCCACAATCTTCTAGACCACTAATGTCTGCAGTCTCATGTTTGAAAAACAATTTTTAACACAGAGCTAGTAAAAGTGATCGCATTGGGCTGCAAGACTGGTCAAGCTGCTTCTACCATACTTGTAAGCCAGACACCTGTAACTTAACCCTTCGGTCATCCACAAAAGGCCAACTGGCTTGAGATGTAACTATTTATTATTTCATTAAAATATAATTTTATTATATTTTAGGCCATAAGAAGTTACTCATTTGGAATTGAATCTGAGTTTTTGTTTAATGATTCAAGGTACATTCAGGATATCGGAAGAATAATAATTCTGAATTCTAGCCCTTGCTTCCTTAGGCATCTGCATTACCAGTACCAATGTTACTGTGTAGCTGTGCAAGACTACAGACACAAACTGAACACATCATGAACTCAGAATTAATGAGGAGATAGTAAATTTGTGCATCTGGTCTACTTAAACTCATTGTGAAGACCTGAGTACACATAAACAGACAAGCTACTATGTAAATACAAACATATGTAAAAATTAACGTAAAATCACAGAAACATGGCACACAAACATTCAGAAAGCTACCTAACTGAAGAATAATGGGTTATTCTATACATAGCTAGTCATAGCATCCATTTGTAGGAATTTCCTCAGCCGTTTCTATAGGCAGCTGACAAGGTATTAAATGTTCAAAGCCAAACAGATTTGACCAGAAAATACAGAGGAAAGTGGTACATACATATCATTCGACAATAACACAACAAGCACCTGGTATGTAACATTTTTTGAAAGCGTATTTTCTACACAGCACATCAATTCAGTATTTTTTTAATTAAAGTAAGATACAAAGCTTCATTTATTCAGGCATAACATTATATTAACTATTATATACTTAAAATTGCAAAAGGCAGTTATTGTGGAAATGAAGTGCATAAATAAATGATGAAGATGCAGAACATAAAAATAGCACATCATCACTGAATTCGTTTGTCTGTGATTTTGTTAAAGAAACCATACCTACAAATGGGCCCTAACTGCACAAAAACTAAAAAAAGAAATTCTGTGGAAAAATATCCAAAGAATTCAAGACTTCACTTAATTAGCGGACACAGAAATAATATCTAAAATGATCAACCATAATTCAGCTAGCCTGCTGGACCACTTTATCTTCTGTATTTGTGTATTTTATATATTTACATACATGTGTGCATATATAAATATAGAAGCAATAGAAACATGTATCTATGCAAATAAGCTACACCAGGTGACGAAGTAGAAGCAAACTGTATAGATACAGAGTTACAAAAGCTCTAACTGAAATAAACTCTTTAGGCTGTTAGCTGGAAGTCTAGGAAAAGACCTACAATCTAGATAAATCATACATTTCAAAAAATGAGGTAACTTTTCAGTTTTTCCAAAGTGTGCTATAAACACTATTTCACCCAGGAAAAAATACTAGGACAAGCTTAATTCTCAAGGTACTGAGTTCCAGAGAGACCTCCGAAGAAAATACTGTTTTATTAAATCTTATCTTAAGACACAGCTATAAAAGCATTGTCAACAGTTGCAGTAACTAAGCTTATTAAACTTTTATCTTCACACAGCTTCTGCAACCAAATAACAGCTGCAAAACTGATAATAAAGAAATTTAATCCATCATTTTTACAGATTAAATTAATTCCTGTCAAATTCACTTCTGACAATTTAATATAATAGATTCAAAATAACTACTCAAGTGTTTATTTTTTGGTTTAAGATACCACTGTAAGAAAATCAGGATGACAGTACAGCAAAGTTCAAGTAAATTACTGTATAAAGAGAACACTTACAAAGTGAATGCTTAATGTGCAATACATAGCACAGAAACAGTTTTCACTATAGATTCAAGAGTAACCTGCTTCTGATTTGTGACATCAAAAATTCTAATCTGAATGAATAAAGTATTAAAAATCTGTGCAAGGGGATACTTAGAAATTATTCCAAGATTTAATATATAGATTCTCAATATTACTTCTAATGAACTACATGCAGAACAGTGGTACAGAATGTGCTTTTAATTAAATACATAAATTCTAATGAATAAAGCAAGGTTGATCTCCAGAAAACTGCCTGCTAACCACCCCATGCATAAACTAATTGAAAATTTACCAAATACATATGGATGTATCCTGCACATTAAAAAAAATAAACATTACATTTTAAAAGATAAAAGGTAAAGCTTGTCACAGGTATTATCAAATGCAGTTGAGACAACACTGCAGAAGTAAAATGGAAAAGACCTAAGAAGTCAGCTAAACCTAAGAAACTAGTTCAAGTCAGAAGAATAAGAGCTCAGAAACTAACAAGCTACCTGAAAAAGCACTTTTCTTCAAAAGGTCGTTAGGAAAACTGAACTGAAATAAACACAAAATGGGCAGTCTGAAATCACCACTCATAGGGTATCATCAGTTTGTATAAGGCTGTTCATCATTTTATGTAGTTTTCCTCTACATTTTTAGACCCATCAGTAAGATTTCCAGCATATTAATTATAAAAACGTTGTCATAGCTCCACTGGCTTACAGTTCCTAAAGCCTGCTCCACCTAAATTAACCAGAGTTGTTGCTAAATATGTAGGAACACTAGTACTGCATTCACTTTTTGATGTTTTGGTGAGGCTTTCAATACACATTTACTGTTTCAAAAATCAAGATTCTTTGCCACAGGCAAACCGGCATCTTTAGCTACCAGTAAACCTCTTCCTTGCACACTGAAACTGCTTCCTCTCAAGCCACGATGTCTCCTTACTATTTATGTACTGTTTATTTTTTTACTAGCTATGTTACTGCTGACAACTTGACTCGACTCTGAATGCAAAACTATATTTATGTTTTTGAGCCTCAATGCCCGCGGAGACAGCAAGGGCAATGAGAAGCTGAGCCTGGCGCTAACAACGCTAAGGTCGCGAGTTCGATTCCCGTTCGGTCCCCATGTGTTGCCTGATCTAGTCGAGAGGTGGCATCCCTGGCGGCAGGGAGGCTGGATTAAAATGATCTCTAAGGTCCCTTCCAGCTTAGGCCATGATATGATATGATATGATATATGATATGAGAACCACAGCAAGATGTTAGAACTTCCACTGAAGTATTTAAAAAGTGATGGAGATCATGACAGAAACATATCCTCATGTCTTGGTAACTAAGGTAATGGGATTAAACAACAGAAGGTCAGCAACAGCAGGAGATATCATAGATGTGAATGTATACAAAAACAGTGAGGGTCAGAGTCAAAATGAGATAACTCCCAAGGACACTAACTTAAGCAATTGAAACTTGGAAAAGAGCAACAGCTCCGTAGTTTTAGATAAAGGAATTGAAAGTATAGTTATGGTATGTTATGTCACACATATGATATATGCCAGAGGAAAAAACCCACAAACCTTTAAAATACTATGCTATTTCTCAAACACCTAAAAATACTATGTTATTTCTCAAAGCATAACATGACAAGGGTGTTTTCCCCCTTATACATTACGAAGATAATGACAATATGACACGCACTGTCCTAAACTGGATAGTAATAATAAAGTCATAGAATGATTTGGGTTGGAAGAGACCTTAAAAATCATCTAGTTCCAACCCCCCTACCATGGGCAGGGACACCTCCCTCTAGACCAGGTTTTTCAAAGCCCCATCCAGCCTGGCCTTGAACACTTCCAGGAAGGGGGCATCCACAACCTCTCCAGGCAACCTGTTTTAGTGCCTCACCACCCTCATAGTAAAGAACTTCTTCTGTACATCCAATCTAAATCTGCCCTCTCGCAGTTTGAAAGCATTACTGCTGTAAGGCTGCTAGAAGGTCCCTCCAGAGCCTACTCTTCTCTAGGCTAAACAATGCCAGCCGGTCCTCATAGAGGAGCTGCTCCTCTGGATTCACTCAAACAGGTCCATGTCCTTACGTTGGGGCCCCAGAGGTGTATGCAGTACTCCCAGTGGGGTCTCACCAGAGCCGAGCAGAGGGGAAGAATCACGTTCTTTGACCTGATGGCCATGCAGCCACGTTCCAGCAACCTGCAGCCCAGGATGCGACTGGCTTTCTAGGCTGTGAGTGTCCATTGCTGGCTCATATTCAGATTCTCAGCCACCAACAACCCCAAGTCCTTCTCTGCAGGGCAGCTCTCAATCCACTCGCTGCCCAGCCTGTATTTGTGCTTAGAACTACCCCAACCTGGCAATGTTTCAAATTATTAAAAAAAAATAATGTTTCTACTGATAGTCTTCAGACAGTGTCTTTACTGATCTTGCAAAGTTCTCTACAGGTTGCCTCAGAAAGGTGCTACCTGCTCCCCAGAACTCATCACCATTAGATGCCCTTCTCACAGGGCTGTAAAACATGAAGTTTTTTCAGCTCTGTAGCTGAATTAGTGCTGTTAATATGCAGGTAGCCCACTACTGGTGATGGCCTGAGAAGAGACAGCTGTAATCCCTCTGACAGAATGGCAATTTTCAGTGATTTAGCATTTACCCAGCATTGAAGGGAACATTACAACAGAATATAATGGCTGATAAGAACACTCTACCTGCAACAGAGCACTAAGTCATATTCTCTGAATGGTACCTTTTTTTTCTTTATTTAAAGAGTCTTTGGCAGAAAAAAAATCTCAAAAAGTGCAAATCAGTTCAAGATGACCTAACATTTTTTCAGATAATATCAGAACGTGGTATTCAAAATATGACATGAAAACAAATATTACCAGCTAATACTGAGCACAGGACAGTCCCAGGAAACTAGACTTAACAGCACTAAAGGTTCTCAGCTAAAGCAGTCATAAGAAGTAAGATTTGACACAGGAATCTCCTAATGAAGATCTACATTGTTAGTAATCCTGGAAACCTTTGGGATGTTTTCCAATCTTAATTCTTCAGTCACTGTAAAAAGTCTCTGTAACGAACCCCCTAGAAAATTTGGTAGGGCAAGCCATCTATTGTTATATCTTTCCTCAAGTTCAACAAGAGGAGAATTGTACGATAAGACAAATGTAGTTTCAGTTGCATTTGGCAATTCAAAGTGAAGCCTACAAATGAGATATCTCATTAGTTTGAGCAGATGGATCAAAATGAAAGGCTGAATCACCAACCCTTAATTTCCCAGTAGCCAGGAAGAGCTTGAAGTCTTGCAGAGGATGACTGTTGAAAAATCAACAAAAAAGCTTCTCTCCATCTGTCAAAACACATGCCTGTAGAATGCAACTACCTCCTACCAGCCTTAGTCTTTAAAAATGAAAACACATGTTCATCTATTAAAACACATGAACATATAACTTCAGTCAACTACCATACTATAACCTGTAATATCACGCAGACACATCCGTATGACTTCCATCAGAGTAAATTATTTGGTTTTGGCATGGTAGAATTCTTTGAAAATTGGTTAACAGAACAGTGCTGAACAATGTTAAATGAACAATGTTGAATTTAATAAATTAAGACATTCCAAAGACTCCAGTAAAGAATCTTAAAAGAGACAACACTGTGAAAGCTGGATGGCCCCAGGAAGGTGCACATTAATGCAGAGAACTTCAGAAGAGGTAACATATTGTTCTCTGATTCTTGTATTTCTTTATTTCTTGTGCTTCAGTATGAAACAGAACAGGTAGGGTTTTGGCTTTCTAAAGCACTGTTAATGAGATCTATGTCTGTCACACATTACTGCCTGAATAGTTATAAAATTCCAACCATGTCCTGAATTCCATACAGATACAGAACTGCTGTGGGAATCTTCTCTAAAATCTTGGGGGGAGGTGTGAATATGTATTTCTAGGTTGTATATTTAAGAATAACCACAGCTTTGCTAAAAAGCAAACTTTGCAGCACAGAACGTAAATAAAAACAAATTTCAAGGATAACAAGGTAAGAAAGGCAACAGCATGACAATAACAGACTATGATGAATGTGGACACAAGGTAGTGAATTTCTAAATACTAAGAAAATTAGAAGGTGAAAACTTCAGAAGACCAAAGGCTATTCTAAAAAAAACTGTGAAAAGACACTGGAGAAAACCTATCAGCGTTTGTATGTCTTTCATTTCAGGATATGAATTCTTGTTTCATAAGTATCAACAGAGATAAATTTTAAATACTCTGAAAAAGAAGTCTCTTGTAACCCGTTGGTATTTAGATGTGTATTTAAGAGTTCTGCAACACAGCAGAACAAAGATTTTCATGCAAAGAAAATGCTTAACAATCAGTTGAATCAAATTAACCAAAGCGTTCTGAAATCAATTCATACAGCAAGGGAAACCACACTTCCACTTTGTCTGAAAGCACACTCCTCATTTGGTTGTTGGATTGAAATACAATTTTCAGAAATTGAGATCAGCTGTAGCTCATGTCTTAAAACACTCAGCCGCTAGTACAGGAGCTGAAATTATTCTCAAGGAAAGCTACAAAAACATCTCCTGACAGAATTAAACACAGAATCACAGAATGTCAGGGGTTGGAAGGGACCTCAAAAGATCATCTAGTCCAGCCCCCCTGCCAGAGCAGGATCACCTACAGTTGGACACACAGGAACACGTCCAGATGGGTTTTGAATGTCTCCAAAGAAGGAGCCTCAACAACCTCCCTGGGGCAGCCTGTGCCACTGCTCTGTCACTCTCACAGGGAAAAAGTTTTTCCTACTATTTTTGTCGAAACTTCTATGTTCCAGCTTGTAGCCATTACCCC
>NW_009734594.1:38628-38994 GCF_000703405.1 Apaloderma vittatum | reverse complement strand
CCCTTCAGCCTCCCAGGGGCTTTTAAATGTTTTTATTTGTTATGGTGATAACAGCAGTAACGACTTCCCGGTGCCTGTGAGGAGAGGAGGGGTGGCCCTGCCGCTGCCCCCGGGCCCGGCCGAGCGGACCCTCTCTTCATCCGCTTTGAAATCCCGCCTTAGGTGCTTTGGCGGTGAAACACTTAGTGACGACAAATCTTTGTGTGTGTGTTTTTTTTTTTTTAATATATCGTGTCGAATTTTGTTTGAAAAAGCTGTTTTAAGTCGCTGTCACCGGTCACAGCCCGATATTTTGGGCTCTAAACGGCCTGACGCGGGTGCTAGCCACCCCATATCGGGATAGGTTTCAAAATACAGCTGCAGGCT